>NW_025941784.1:0-87373 GCF_000764305.2 Hyalella azteca
TCTGCCTCCAGGAATGCGTAAGATCCCAGCAGTTTAGTTCATCCCAAATGTAGGCCGGGCGACCAGGCAAGGGGTCATTTGCAGTAGTTATTTTGAGCTGCTATTTTCTTGGCAGTATGTTTTCTGTGTCAGGAGCATCGCTGGCAGTTGGTGGCTCTTGCATAGCCCGCTTATCACCCCAGCCTCGAGACGCTTGTATTCAGGCAAAAGCCTTCATTAGTAGCCTCGTTGAGTATGAAAGGAGGAGTGCTGAAGATAAGGTGCTGCGGGCAGATGATGGAACGAACAAATTTGTCTCAAAAAGAAAAATTCCCGCCAGCACTGCACTGTCTCGGCCGTTTGCTGCCAGCATATCTGATACACATGCGTATTTGAAAATAGTTTCAGCTCCTGAAAAATTTCGTGGATTGATTTAGAATAATTTTAAAAAATAGGTCTTTGGGCAACTCTTCCCTACGTTTTATGGGAGCTATTAAAAAAAATTTGCAGATATAAAGCACAGGGGAGAGTCTAGAATGAATTATCTTTGATGCTGTGATACAATAAATTTAAACAAATAAGGAAATAAAAACACGCATCTGTTTCGAATTTCTTTCAAAAGTCCTACAAAATCCATTTTGTCAGCTTTTTTGGACCAATTTAACAGTTCCTGATAGATTTCTGCGCTCTGAATCTGAATATTCAGAGTGTGGAACACTGGTATCTACCGAAAGTCTGTTTTATTTTTTGTAAATTATTTTTTTAACAATATCAATTATGGCAATACCACTACATATACTCGTATTAAGATGGACCAGCGAAATAATTTTTTCATATTTCTTCGTCAAAAATATTTTGAAAATCAAAGTGATCTCGCTCACTCCAAAGGAATTGATCCTCCTTTACTGTGAGACACTTGCCGGTGCTTGTGTGACTGTGAGTTGCAGCTGAAGCAGTTATAATGATACATATTACATGGTTTTATTTTAAATTTGTAATATGTCATTGTTGAGTCGTTCATCTTGTTAGTCACTTTCAGTTTCTGGAATATTATGAAGGTGTCAGTACAGAAATTACATTTTCAAACTAATTAAGGCTTAAATGGTTAAAACATTCGTGCGACGATCTGTTAACCATCAGAATTTTTATTTTAAATACTTTTTTTTATGTATGACCTATGTTATGTGTTCCTGCCTTTTTTGAGTAAAAGTTTCGTTTTAGTTATTCGATTTTAAAAATAAAAACCTTACTCAATTATTCCCCTTTAACGTGTCTTGTCCTAGGGTTCTTTTATATTTAATCTGTCTCTGAGAGGTATGATAAGCTTGACTTTCAAAATTGCTGCCTCAATAGCATGTATTAGGATTAGATTTGTGACAACTTCACCTGAAAATAAATATGAGTCTCAGAATATATTCATTGAACAACTGAAGGCATGTTCGGCTGCCTACCCTCATTAGTCTTGAGACTTTCTAAGCAATAAATTTCCCACTAATGCTAACGGTATTTACTGTACCCGCTCATTGCCCGAGCAAAATGCACAATAATTTAGGAGCGGAGACGTTGCTACAAATTTAACTTTTCAACTTATGAAGCTTCCGCCCTTCAGATTCAGTAATCTTATAATAAACCTGGAATAAGATGCCACATTAACTGGCTTATACAATCGACACATCGATGCACATGCCAATTATCGTCCAGGGGCCATACTTTCAAAATTCGCTAAGTGAACGTAAGTATTTGCGCTCTTTTTTCTTGTCTATGATTGGTGGATTTTGCTTGAAAGGCCGTCAATGATTGACTGATGAACTTACGATCTCTTAACTTTTTATGAAAGTATAGGCCCAGGGCAAAGTGTGCAGCGTTGTCCGAACCCTGACGAAGGAACCTCATTCAGCGTCTGAAATCTTCATGTTCCTTTTCAATACAATCATTTCATCCATGGAAAACTGATCTTATATATATATTACATCATGTCAAAAGTTAAAATCTAATTAATTATATTTTTTAAGCATGACATCGCCACCGTATTACCTGGTAGCATTTAAAGTCTTTTAAAGAATCGACCGATAGCATACTTATATTTGTTCTACGAAAGATAGGGCAAACTGCTGAGTGAAGATAGGACTGAAATAAAATACTTAAATCCTGGATTAAACCTCATGTCCAAAAGTCCCAATCGTAACCATTAGGTTTTCGCTACTTCTTTGGAATAATCTAGCACAATAATTTTTTCTAACCTTTCAACAAATTCCTAAGGTCCTCAGCCCTCATTCCGCGTTTTGGAGACACCGTTGCAAAATCTTGATTGACGCTGGCAGTGTGTAATTTTTCACAATATTATATATTATTAAAGCCTTATATTACAGGAACAATTGGTGAACAGTGCGAACTCTTACCTTATTCGTCATTTTTGTTCGTTACTGAGACCTGAGTTATGTAAATAAAAAAGATCATCTGAATAATTACTCATATGAACAAAAACAAACAATAAAGATCATCTGAACAATTACTAATAAAAAACTCCTTTAATTTTTTCTGTCAAAAAGTGATTAAGTTAAGTCTCTAATATAGAAGAGAGACTTTATTGAATTTTTAAAGTTGAGAGAGACTTTACTAATTAAAGCTAATCGAAGACCAAAATTATCGATTCAGAAATACTTTATAGGTGCTAAAGTATATGAAACTAATTATGTTATTGCTTCTGCAGACAAAACAGATTTAACATGCACGATTTTAATGAAATTTTGGATTTGGAGGCGAGAAATGCTGTAAAAGATATGAATTCAATAATTGATGTGCGGAAATGATCAATGATGGCCGAATCAAGTGCATTAATGGACGTGGACGTCAATTCTTATTTTATACTATTTTAAAACTTTGCTTATAACGATGATAAAGATAAACGATTTTCAAAATTGTATGATAATTACACGTACAGCAGATGCTGGAGCTCGAAACTTACTGTATGAATAGATATAAAACTCTTTATTATCCACCAGTAAGGATACTCTTGTGATGCAATAAACTATATTGTTTTCTGATGCCCATATTATATATAGTTTGATAATGCAACCTTATAAGTTCAAAACAGCTTACATAATTTCCATGTTCGAACCATTGTAAAATGTTTCGAATTCCAACATTCACAATTCAGTGCCTGAGTCAATTGAATTCACTATACAACTGATATCTGAATGCCGATAAATTAGTTCATGCACTTGAGATGAAATTTGCACACCAATTTTGAACATCATTTTGCAAGTCATCTAAAAAAATCCACTAAAAAAACACTAAGCATTCAGTGGGCAAATTAAAATAAACACAGAATTGAGTTTGGAAGATTTGAATAGCTGTTCCCTGTTAGCTTCTGATGTTACCTACGAATTTGTATATTTTTAAAATTAAAAATTGCATTTTGATTGCAATTATTATCATTGAAGTTCCGAAAATGTTCCAACGTTTTTCCATTACGAAAGACGTTGGGAATAAATGTATAAAAACCATTATATTATCTTCAGAACATTGATAATGCAAGGACCCCCTGAAAAAAATGTCGAGTTGCACTGGAACAACAAACGTGTACACTTCAGTCAAGTTTTAATGGATTAGAACGAATTACAATTAAATTTATTTACCTGTTCATCTTTGCCCTCTCAAGAATATCAGATAAAATTACAAAATTAAAGTGTGACTGGTAAGAAAAAATTCGAACAGCAGGAATTGACAAAAATTCTCAATCAATAAAAAAATTCTCCAATGAAAAAATTCACACTCACAAGCACGAGCACTAAATCCAAAATTATTATTTAGATAATATACTGCGTAATTCAAAGTCGTAGTTTATGGTTCCGTATCTTAAAACTTGCTTGTATTTCTTTGCTGAAGAACAATAATTCATCCCAATTTATTACAGAAAGTATGAATATCATTCAAATTTATATTATAAACACTTATTGAATTCTAAAATTCTGCTCATTATAAATTTTCGCTTGTGTGGCTTTCTTTATTGTGTCAGTGACAACATTTTCCATACTTGCATTACAAAGATTCTAGTTGATATAGATTTTTATATTGACTAAAAACAAAGTAGTATCGGAAAAGGACGGAAGCTTTTTTAGAAGTTAGAGGAAAGCGATATATACGAACGAGTCTGCCAATATCTCCAAAAGCTCAAATCTCAACAATTTTTCTAAAGAATTAACTCGATTCTCTAGTGAAGCAGGACAATATCCCTTAAATCTACAAAAAAGTCAACATGGTCAAAATGTTGTTATAAAACCGTTATTGATATGACGTTCATCATGATATCATATCACAGCCACATTATTGTTTAAACTCAACATGAACTCATGCATCACAAACAAACAGCTTAAAATTCAAGCAATTCAAGTGCAACAGGCTGACACAACGGGTCTTTACACACTGAGCTCGACTATGTTGGAAGCCTGGTTAGGGAACATCTTATTTAAATGGCTGGGGCACAATTTAACACGAAAATCTCAATAAACTTTCAAAAATTTCAGTTACAGTGAGAACAGATTAATGCTAAACATTGAATGGCAACTCCGGTTTTGATGCTTATGGTTATCTAGATCGTAAATCAGTCCCATCAAACATTTTCAACAATCAGAAATAGGGTAAAAATCGTATATTTCGATGAATCTATAAGGTAGCTGCCTGGTTTTGTTTTCCGGCCTAAATATGGCGTTATTTTCAGCTTACGTCCCCTGTTGCACAATCAATCAGACGTCACAGCCGGAATTCGTTGCCGCCTTGGCTTTAGGAACAAACTTGGCTAAACTCGGAGGACGAAAGTTTCTGAGCACGGCGCTAAACTTCGGAGCACCGGGCCTGCTTCTGTCACCTTCGCCCTCTCCTGAATCTCTATTTGCACCTTCAGTTTCTCTTTGCTCTTCAGGATCTGTGAGGTCCGTGACAGTTCGGTCTTCGACCTCGAAACCGCCGCTTCTGTCTGGGTCTTTTTTCGCGCTTGAGTCATCCCGGTCCTTGACAGAAAACGCAGGCTTTGGTTCTATGAAACTGAGTTTTTTCCCGTTGACCAGCAATGGATCTGATGGCGAGGTGGAGTTTGGGGCCGCTTCACTGATTGGCTCGGGAGTCTGAAAAAGATCATACAATTTTTATTCATTCTCACATTGCGCGACTCTCGTTTAAGTTTGCATTCTATCAAAGAACCATTGAATGGAATTGTAACGAGAAAACATTATTAGACATAACGAAGTGATTTTTTCGCTACATTGGTTGTGCGTTAGGCCACTGAAGCGGCTTACCATTTTTTTTTAAAACTCGCGCCGACAGTTCCTAGCTTTTAAATGTATACTGAATCTAGATATTAAATATATATTGCCAGTGGCCACGTGTTTTTATTGCAAAATAAATCGAAACAGACCTCGGACATGATCAACCTACTCGAATTTTCTTCCATTTCAAGCATATGATTGTCACAATAAATTAGATAGTTTGAATAACAAAATACATATACTAGGCTATTCTAGGTCAAATTTGTCATGTTTCGTTTTAGAATGATTTTTGTTGTTGTTTATTTCAAAACTTTTTGAGTAGAGACATTGACTAACGAATTTCTATAAACTTCACGATCGCACATCTGAACGAGTTATTTTGACGGTAACGTGTTGACGTTAAGCTTTTAAATTGATGCTGGTTACAGAACCGATTCTCTGTCTTAACATTTTGTTAAATTATAGGCTATCACATCAATATTGCATTGTATGAACTTTACAAAGTCGGAAAAGCTACCCCAAAAAAATTATTATAAGGATAATAATTCAATTATTAATTTTACAAATAGTGAGCAAAAAATCAGACTGAAAAATAAAGTTGTCTTCTTACAGACACCTTGCAGTCTACCTACTGACACATTGCATAATCACATTAGACACATCACAGTGTCTTTCTATAGACACTTCACAGTGTCTTAATGTAGACACATCACAAAAATGAGACAAATCTTTACTTAATTGCGAATAACGATCATTCGGGAATGGAATGCTTTTTTGGAATAGTCAAAGATTTATTCCTTCTGCGCCCTGTGTTTATAATATTTAAGTAGGGACAATTATTGCAAACCGACGTCTCAATTTTTATCAAATAAAATTTTCCACCAGTCGTCCGTCCTCTTTCTATTTGTATCTTAAATAAATTTTATTAAGATTGATACGATGGTGCGTATCGAAAATGATCACCAGGTGCATTCTAATTATCAACATGTAAATCATTACAGAGCCAAATGATACTTGCAAATTGTTGGAGTGGGATTCCTTAAATTCCATCTGTATTGGGGTAATGGGAATTATTGTTCTTCATACCACAGATCTTGATTTCGCTTACTGCCAAGCGCATGGCTTGATCGTGTTGGTTGATTGTATCATAAATAAATCGGGAAAAGTATTTAAAGAAGCTCATGATCGTGGTCATGAGCTTGTTCCCCCTAACATTTCAAATTACTTTTCATCAATTCACGCTATAAATTGATCACCTTCACATATAAAAGAAACATATCCTAACAAGGCCTCCGAATATATTCTACTTCAGTCTACCGCTATTCCTGGACAAAACTGTTTTCTGTGGCAAGAAAGCCTATTGATTGGAGCGACAAAAAACGACAGCTTTGCCTAGACTGCATAGTTGTGAAATTCAAGAACGGCTACAATATTAAAAGATTAAGTGGATAACTCTCCGACAATTTTGTATCAAATATGCTTGTTTAATATGAATTAAAAGAATGAAGAATTTTAGATATATTTAGCTAGTAAATTAGTGAAAAGGTGTTATGTTCTCAAAAAATTCAGTAAAATATTTCATTGTATACATCAAAATTTGTAGTAATTTTTCATGCAGCAATTTCCATATATACACCATGCCATACGTTAGATATTTGCAAAGAGCCAATCTTTTGGAAACAATAATTGTTCTCCTTAAAATTTCAAATATCGAACTTGTATTTGCCTCAATTTAGCTCAATGACCGTTAAGTCTTTTGTCTGATTGTAAAAAATATACTAATTTCATCAATTGGAAAATTTGAATGCAAAATTTTGAGATTAATAATTAATCGTTCACAACAGACCATTCACGTCCATGATAGAGTAAAAAATCAAATTTAATATTATAATATGAAAAATTTAAATTTAATAAAAAAAATTCAGGTGCACCCTAAAATATAAACCTGAACTCATTAGCTTAAGTAATTTCCCAACTCACCCTCCGAACTCCGACTTGGTGTTGTGAAGGAATATGTGCAAAACCTCTGTACTTTCCAGACGAATCATATATTGTTTGTTCCAGCATCCCATTCATGTAGCTGCCTTCTCCATCTGTAAATTAAACATTGTGGGTGAAAAAAACACTCACATTTTACTGGGTTCCCAAATGGAGTTTTGCGAGGAAATTTATGTGTTTATTTGAATAGTATTTCTTACTCTTACGAAATTTAGAAAGGAAAATAGAACGTTAAGTTCCAACAGAGATAATTAATGAGGATGTCGGGTATTTCTGCTGTAAATTTTGAGTACAATAACGTGCATAAATAATTATAGGTAATTTCGACATGGCTTGTACTACATTGCATAATAAAAGCCGAATAACCCCTAGGCTCAAACAAACTCTCGTTTCGTCACCTCAAATATCTGAAGTAATGTTTCTAAAAGAATATATTTAAACGACTTTTAGATGATATGCTACTAAATAAATGACAACATCAAAAGACTCATTTCAAACAAGTTTTAATTGTTCTTGAGAAATAAGATGCAAAAATTATGACTTCAATAAATCTATAAATAAAGATGGAAGATTTTTCTCTGGGTTTAGTTACGCTACATTGCAAGCTAAGCTACCAGGCGCAAGTAATATACCTATGTATATCACTGGTGAAACTGCCATACATTTTTAAAGAGTTTCAGGTAGGCTATTCTTGGAGAATAATATTTTCTGTCTTTAAGCCTTTTGATATTTAATTAAAATATCTGAGTTCAATTTTTTTTAATTATTTAAGATTCAACCTTGGCAATTCATCATGCACTTGCGTGGGCTCTGTGCCACCTGTTTGGAATTTAACCCGCATCTTAAAGATCCCCTCGCCGTAACCAAATAAAAAAGAAACATTTTCTTTGCCCTGTGTATTATTATTGAACAAAGAAAAATCATCTATGATGATAAGCCTACCTGCATCTTTACCGCGCTTTATGCTGCCAGATGTCGAGTCATTATTGGACAGCGCCCGACGCAGTAACAGAGTTCCCCCTCTATGCAGCTGCAGCGCCGGCCCACGCAGTCCTGTTGCCATGTCCATGGCTGGCTCCCCGTCGTCCACGCCTTTATGGCATGACGACAGCTCCATGCAGCAGGAAACTGTCTTGCTCTCACCATCCTCGCCTTTAATTTCAGCTTGACAAAACTTGGGGATCCCCCTGGGCTTGAGTCTTAAGCAGCAAGTTCTAATACACTTGCAGCCTGTTAGTTGTTCCTTGCAGTTGTCCGCAGAACACGCATTCTTTTTGCGCATGATGCAATCTTCGCATCGAGCTTTGCAACGCTTCCAGCATCCTATGCATCGACCAGAACACGTTCCTGCAATCAAAGGAATAATAATTGGGCTGATTCCTTCACAAACTATAACCTCTAAAACTCAATTAATTGGTAGGTACAATAATAATAATTTGGATGAGCTGAGCATGACAATGTATAACCATCAAACTTAAGTTATAGGAAGAAATAATACATTTTGAGAATTAAACTTTGTAGCGTTGGTCGTCAGAAATTTTAAATTAGAAATATCTCATCACGCGAAAAAAATCACAAGACACAAATCAAAAATGTACAGAAATAAAAGCATATATACGTGAACAGAATATTGCATAAAAAAATTATTTATCAATTGAATAAAACATCTGTCTCTACAAGGCGATCGAAGAATTTCACTGCACGATACCTTACCAATAAAACAATCAAAAATCAAATGTTTTCCTTATTCCCTTTTGCCAGGCATTCAGAAAATTTCATTATCAAATTTACTCGGAGTTATTCTTGTCGAGCATATATTAAACTTAGCAATAAGGACGACATGTACATGTTAAGAAAGAACAGCATATACTAAACTAATATGCTACAACTAAATATACTGAACAGCATATAATGCTTAAGTAAATCTGGCGTTTTCATCACTCATGGAGGCGCAGACATCGCAATTCTTGTGATACGGAAAATTTCTAATTTAATTAACTTACGACCCTACATATTTCTTCATTATATTTTTACCTGTATTTTTAAATTATATAAAAGGTTGGAATTTATTTGAAAAAAACATTTTGATATTATTTGACCTGCCTGCAGCGTTCATGTTTGGGGAAAAATCTTCTTAATTTTCTCGTTACCTGATCTCATTCCGCTGCAGCATCCATCGCGACACAGCCTGCCGCACGACAGATACCAGCACGTGATGATCTGGCGCTTGCCCATGTAAACGCCAAATCCAACACCAAAAATAGCAAACCCCACGCCGAGAATGATGGCGATGACCCACAAGAAGATCCGAGACTTTGGAGTTTCTACTTGAGTGGAGAGGCCTGCAGTGTAACCAGGATAATAATATGTCTCTGTCTTCAGTCCAGGATAATAATATGTCTCTGTCTTCAGTCCAGGATAATAATATGTTTCTGTCTTCAGTCCAGGATAATAATATGGCTCTGTCTTCAGTCCAGGATAATAATGTCTCTGTCTTCAGTCCAGGATAATAATATGGCTCTGTCTTCAGTCCAGGATAATAATGTCTCTGTCTTCAGTCCAGGATAATAAAATGTCTCTGTCTTCAGTCCAGGATAATAATATGTCTCTGTCTTCAGTAGAGGATAATAATATGTCTCTGTCTTCAGTCCAGGATAATAATATGTCTCTGTCTTCAGTCGAGGATAATAATATGTCTCTGTCTTCAGTCCAGGAAAATAATATGTCTCTGTCTTCAGTTCAAGATAATAATATGTCTCTGTCTTCAGTCCAGGATAATAAAATGTTTCTGTTTTCAGTGAAGCATTGTAGTGTCATAAGTGAGGAACATGCACCGAGGTCCAGTCGAAACTAATCTAATCTGAATTCAAATCTGCATACCTCTCTAAATTCAGCGATTTTTTAAATCTAATTAACACCACTATTATTTCGGATATATTCCTAATCTCTAGGCTTTGCCTCGTGTAAGCAATAGGTATAAATAAAGTTACAAACATTAATTAACTGCAAAATACATCATATCAGATTTTGAAATAAAATTCTGGAAATTTTTAAAGAATTATACCGTATTGTGGCAGATTCAACCATATATAGTTAAACCTGGCAAATATAGTTATATGCCAGAGACCATTGAGACTTTAACAAAGATTTTGTGTGGTTCTGTGAATCAATTCTGCAATTGTGAATACCAACACATTTTTTGTACCGTAATTCAGAGACATACGTATTTTGTCAGAATATGCAGATTGAGAGAAATATTTCCACCGTAAAGCTGTCGCCATTGGAGAAACTGATAATATGAACAGTTATCGAGTTAAGGGGGTTTAAAATTTAAATATCATATTATCAGCTTGAAATATGAACGGAGATTGTTCCTAGACTGCAGAACAAACGTTTCAATAACATTTAAAAGCGAAAATATCGCATAAAATTCCTTACAAACATTTTGCTATGATAATCACGCACTTATTACCAACAGTTTTCTTTAACTGCACGCACCTTGAACATACGAATGCGTTGTATGAGCTTCGTACGCCGGAGTGGCCGGCAGTGAAGGCGGATGTTTGACCCGCTTTGGCTGGACACTTTTTGGCCGCGGTTTGGGCGATGAAGGAGTTTCAGTTCCGTCGCTCAGAGTCCGTATGTAAAATTTTTTAGGCTTCGCTTGACCACGTGAGTTCATGGCGGTAACAGCAGCAAAATGGTGTGTCTGTAAGGAAAACAATTAATCAAAAAATAGTAATAATACAATAATTATCCTGAAGAATTAAAAATTAGACTTTTCGTTTTTGGACTGATAGATCGATAAAAAAATAATTTTTCCCGTTGGTACAGATACGTATAGAAAATACTGAAATATAAAAACTGTCTACTGTACTATGATAAATAGAGATTAATCGTAAATTTTAAAATTGGAGCTATTAAATATTTTCAATATTCTTTTGATATTCTAAGTAGTGGTGAGGGTGGAGAGAGTGTTGAATAAATTATGATAGGCAGACGATTGATGACGAACAAATTCATGATAGCATAGCAGCATACTCAAATTGTGGATCGGTGAGGCATGTGCGAAAAGAATAAGAGTTACAATAAATATTCATTTGACAGCTAAATAGTTAATGCTGGAAAACACGAGAAAATATGATACGACTGATAGAAAAAAACTGATGAGCAGCATCTAAAATTTTGAAACAAAATCATATTCGGCGTGAATAAGAATGTGAAAAACAGCCCTCCTACTATGAAACGGTAACAAAAGAATATGCGTAATTTAGTATTAGGCATTTAATTTAATTGTATTACTATAATATGGGTATATCTCTGCTAGTATTTTATCTCACGTTTGGCTTCAGTACAGGCACGAAGAACTGTATTCTTTCGGGCATAAAAGTTTCTCTGTCATGAAACACAGGAATCCTTTCTCCTTCAACGTCATCCGCTCCAGAGGCCGGATTTCCCGCGTGCATTGCAGGAGCGAAACCGGCTGAAGGAGCGACGGATGTGGAGGTGTTGCTGTAGCGAGTCGCTGTCCCAGACTCTAAGATGTCTGAGTACACCAGCCCCTCGTCCTGCGTCTGCCATACCTGTAATAAATACAACGTAATCGTAGAAGAACGAACGGTGTATATAAATAAACAAATGCAACTTATGATTCAAATAAGAAATTAATTTAGACCTTTACAGAAAGATTTTTTATAAAAATTATATCTTTGTTGTCTTCTACAGAAACCGAAGCAGTATGCCTACCCTATAAACAAAAGCAAGCAATGATTCAAATAAGAAATTAATTTAGACGTTTACAGTCAGATTTTTTACAAAAATTATATGTTTGTTGTCTTCTATAGAAACCAAAGCAGTACTTCTAAACAAACACAACTTATGATTCAAATAAGAAATTAATTTAGACCTTTACAGAAATATTTTTTACAAAAATTATATCTGTGTTGTCTTGTATAGAAGCCAAAGCAGTACCCATAAATAAAAGTAACTTATGCTTCAATTAAGAAATTAATTTACACTATACATAAATATTCTTTGCCAAAATTATTTGTTTATTTATTGTATTCTATTCTAATAATAAGATATTCAGGGTATTTGGCGATGGTTACCTGAATTCTGAAACTTTGTTTTAGTCCCCCATCATAGCCAGCCATGCAGTTGACGGTGGCGGTGGTGGCAGTGACGTTGGTGACCATGCAGCCTCTGACCTCTTCTGGGATGCCTTCAATACGTACGATGAACATTGCATAAAACTTTTCTATGTAACACTAAATTAATTCTTTCAGACTTTGATATAAGATTTTGATTTTTCAGACTTTAATTTTTTGTAAAGAAACAATGAATTAACTCGAAAATAGGGATCATGATATATAATTTTAATCGGGTTACCCAAAACTGGAATGGAATTTTTTAAACTTTTGGAAATTTCCTTGAATGATGAACATTTACCAGAATTACGCAAAGTGTACAGCAGAAATCCTTGGTTCACACGTTTTATTAAACAAAGCGATAGCCCATTTTTAGGCTTATAAACAATTATTAGAAAACTACTTGCATCCTAAGTAGCGAACTCGATCGAAACACCGAAGTTGATTCCAGAAATTAATTTAGTTACTCATGGAGAATTTAATAACTTGGGAACGGGAATTTAAATTTAGCCATATTTTTTTCTAAATTCCAATATATTAAACTCAACTTTAATAAAGCAATATGGACTGAGCCTGGGGTTGAATTTTTACATGCAATCTGAAATGAAATTTTTTTCTCTCGCAGGAATGCGAAGCGTAAAACTTTTATTCATCATTATAATTTATGAGCAAAATTCATCACAGACGTAAATAATTTCTTTCAGACACGAGTTTTATTTTACTGACCAACAGAAACAAGTGTTGTCTTGCATGGCACAGCCTGAGGACCGACTGCGTTCGTGGCTTCGCAATTGATTACTCCGAAATCTTCCGGGCTCTCAACAACGTACTTGAGTGTTGAACGCAGTCCTTCTGATGAATACCTGCGCATTTCAGATAATTAATTGCAAATAAATCTGTCATAAAAAAATAAATCTGCACCAAAAATATATTATTATGTGCTCTCCTCGGCTAATAACTTATATTAAAAACTACCTATCCTATGCTCTACGCAGTTTCTGCGCAGAATTTGAATAACCCGATCGAATGACAAGTCGAATTTCATAAGGCAAAAAACGGTTCTCTCGGGCTTCTGAACCCCACCCAAAGTACCCGACAATGCAAGTAACTGAACTTTTACCCAAAACGATTTCTTTACTCGTGGATTTCAGCGCCACTTTTGCGGCATTCGATTACCCGAGTCTGCCGCAAACATTTCTAGGCTCGCATCAGCTGAGTGCCCACCAGTCGTTTGATATCAGCCGGAATCGATCATTGCCCGTAGATTTGGTGAAAGTCCAGCGGAAAGTAACATTGTCGGGATCCGCATCGACTGCGCAGTTTATGATGACTTGGTCGAAAAGAGCGAGGCCGCGGAAAGAGGGAGGAAGCGTGCACCGAGGAGCATCTGATAACAAAAAAAACAATACATATATGTTATCCTTATATCAAAGATTGTCAATTGTCAATACCGATTTTGTAACGCAGAATCTTAACAAAAGACCAGAAATATTTTATTATCTAAGCATTCACTGAGATGGTGGATAGATCATGTTCCTATAAAACAGTAATCAAATACTGTAACATTTTGCACTTATTTAATTTATGAAATTGTGATTTACATCGAAAAATTGGGGCTAGAAAAGACATAAAGTTTTTGATTTTGCATTACTTTCCTCATTGGCCCTATGCTCGCAAGGCGCGAAGAAAATTAAGAGATGACAATAATTAAAGGTAAGATGGCAGCAAAAAATGTTTATTCAGTTGATTTCCATAGGAAGATTTTACAGTTTAGTTATTTATCAGCGAAAATATCATACGATACATCACAATCACAATTGAAGTTGTCAGAGATGATTTTAAGATCAGAAGGCAATTTAAACTGAACTTTCATGAACTTATCACAAAGAAAATTCTATTTTCAGATAAGTGTCAAAGCTCTTTCATTTCCTTAGAATAGCGAATTGCTGTTTTTCCCACACACTTGATGTGACAAAAAAAGATGTGTTGAACATTGGAAAAGACTGGAAATTGAAATTTTCTGCACTAAGAAAGCAATTCGGTTGATTTTCAGAGTAACTACCAATTTTCTTTACAATAGCGATTGGCTTTCCTTTGTTCTATCTCACTCAAACTTGATTTTGACAAAGATGTTATCAACAAATCAAGAGAAGTAAAATTAAACTTTGTCGCACGTTTAAATAAAATTATTTTGATTAATAGAAGAAGACTGCACTTTTTAAATTATTTCTTTGAAAAAGAAGTTAGTATATTTTTCACCTACACTTGATGTTGACAAAAACGGTGTTGATAGTATATTTTTCACCTACACTTGACATTGACAAAGACCTTGATAGTATATTTTTCACCCACACTTGATATTGACAAAGACGGTGTTGTTACACTGTTAGAAAAAAACTGTGAAAAACGGTCCCACTGGCGTTCTAGTGGCCGGTCGCCCCGTGAAAATAAACTGTTTCGCCGTTTTTATCTGATATTACACGGATTTCTAGTGTTAAATTAGAATAAAAACGGCGACACTGTGTTTCTTTTCACGTGCCGACCGGCCACTGAAACGCCGTTAATACCGTTAACGGTAATTTTTCTAACAGTGTAGTATATTTTTCACCTACATTTGATATTGACAAAGACCTTGTTAGTATATTTTTCACCTACATTTAATGTTGACAAAGACGATGTTGATAGTATATTTTTCACCTACACTTGATATTGCCAAACACGGTGTTGTTAGTATATTTTCACCTCCATTTAATGTTGACAAAGACGATGTTGATAGTATATTTTTCACCTACACTTGATATTGCCAAACACGGTGTTGTTAGTATATTTTTAATCTACACTTGATATTGACAAAGACGATGTTGTTAGTATATCTATAACCTACATTTGATATTAACATAGACCATGTTAGTATATTTATCACCTACACTTGACATTGACAAAGACCTTGTTAGTATCTTTTTCACCCACATTTAATGTTGACAAAGACAGTGTTGCTGATGGCTTCTCCCTCAACATTTGCAGCGGTGCACTGGTAGGCGCCTGACCAGTCGCTGGTCGCGCGCTGCAGCGTCAAGTGCGACCACGTCAAAGACAGTCCCACAGTCTCGTTCGAGGTCAACTTACGGCCCTGCTATGCAATGTTAATTAGATTAAAGTAATCATAAATAACTACAAAAATTTGGTTGTTGGTTATCAAGGGATGAAAGTTTATTACTTGATATTTAAAGAGATTTAGACTCCAGGCAATGATAATTAGCTTAAATATATCATAAATAACGAAAAATAATAATTCTTACTTGAAGTTAAAATTTGGTTGCTGGTTATCAAAGGATGGATGTTTATTACGTGATAGTTAAAGAGATTCAGACTCCAGTTATTTGTTTGGTTTTGCGAAAGAGAATACAACGAAATCATTTCCCATATCACAAGTTGGCCTGTTGTGACTTGAAAAAATTTATGACTCGATAAAAATAATATTAACCAGTCTCATTATTGACTGTAGATCAGGTAATTTTCCAAACTCAGACTAGTCTTTTTCTGTACAAAACCATTATTTATACTATTTTCTTCCAATATTCCATCAGAACACAGAATTTATTCATGATGAAAAAAATTGAAGCGAAAAATTTTGCTTCAAATACAGGTACCTATTTAATTGAATTACAATTATTATATTACGATATTTAATTGACAGGTAATTATTATTTACTTAATTTATTATGTAAAAATAAGTAAAGTAATAAGTACCTATTATTATATTATATATTATATTAAGTACCTATTATTATATATAAATAATAAGTAAATAAAGTACCTATTATTTCTTTTCGCGGAACGCGATCGCTTGCGGTCATCAATAACAACTCTGTTATTGTTCAATATTCATAACCACTATTGCTGAAGTCTAGGGAAGGTTTTACTTCAGTATTTCGTTAGATTGTGCTAAGCTTCTTGTGAAAAAATGAGAGATATAAAAGGTTTTGGAAAGGGGAAAAAATATCTTTAAGCAGCGCAGGATGGTTTATTTTTACAATTGCATGTTATATGATGAATAATAACATTGTTTGCACTGCAGGTTTTCTCAGAAATTGTTGTTGAAACTTGAGTCACAAACAAATGGTTAGGATTGCCAATTCGCGTCCGTAGAGGCAAGTGAGGCTTACTATACATGGGCCATATACATATATTCTCAGGTCTCCATTTCGCATCAGGCAAAATTCGCAATGCACTTTCATGGCTTTGCCCATAGTGGAGGCTTTGCTTTAAGAAATGTCTCGCCTTCTTTACTAAAAACTATATTCAAAATGTTTACGACGAAAGAACTGTCACAAAAATATCTTCATATTCTCCATTCGTGGAAAATGCTCAACATTGCTGAACTTTCTTGTTCAACAAAAAATACACATAAAAAATAATTACCCTTCGTGAAACCCACCGATTTAATTAACCGCAACAACGTGTTTCTGTGCTCCCAAAATTCTGACACGATGCCCGCTTACTGGTCATTTCTTTTATGGCATCGCGACCAGGGTAGGAGCAGCTATAGTTCCTTAATGATAGGCAGGGACGCTGTAACGTCCTGCGTTGAGTAAGGATGTGTTAGGAATATTCGTGCCAGCGCAGGCGTCGTTTGCAGACATTTTACTATTCATGGCACACGCGATGTCGGAACTCGCTATGCCTGCTAAGCCGACTTTGCTTTGGTCCCCCTGAGCAACGAGCCATGGTTTGCTCACTGAAAACAAGACCTTGAATGTTATATCCGATGAATGACTTCAAAGGCTACTAGCATGGAGGGGACAGTTTGGAGTCACGACTTCAGCATTAGTTCATTTCTCAGAAGTTGTTTATTGGAGCAAGTGTGAGTAAAAATTACTAAAGTTTACAAAATTATTATTCTGAAAATTTCATGAATGAATGAAATCATTTCTTGAAGCTAATTAGTAGTGATGAAAAAAAGTAGCACGAAATTTCATTTTACAGTAGTTTCCAACTAACGGTCGTCACCCGTATGCTACTCCATCTGGCAGAAAGTACAGTGTTTTAATTAAATCATTCAAGTCAATATTTGTTATTCTTCAGCATGTTATATAATACCAAGCTTTCCCGTGTTGATCATAAACATATTCTGTACATTTTTGTAATCCTCACGTTATGTAGCCAGGCGAACGACTGAGGCGGTGGGTTGGCATCGACATGACACTGCAGCAAAAGTTTGGTGCCCTCCTGGAGATTGCGGGAGATTTGCGGCCACACGAGAGTTACCGTCGCGTTGGGTCGGTCTGAAACGGCGAAGTGTTCCAGAAAAGAATAAGATAATTAATAATAAACTTTCAGACTACGTCTGAAAGATAATTAACGATAAACTTTCAGTCTACGTGTACTCGAAGGCAACACAATTCAGATTGTTAAAACAACTGTAAATTATAATGCAGGAAGTTCATTCAATAGTTCTTCGTAAGTAAATCCGGAATAATTATTTATAATAACCCCAACATTTCTATGTCTACTGGTAAAAGATTCAAAATAAGCGCGACAAATGTCTACGTTACTGCGGTTACTTTCGCTGGCGTCTCATGTAAAATTTCCATACAATAAAGTCTTGGGGTAAAATTTTCGTACAATAAAGTCAAGGGGTAATCAGTTCATCGATCAGCGTAAAGCTTGTTACGCCTTCGTCGAATGAGTTACCAACACTGCATGACCGTCAATAAGCGGTTGAGCTTGGCCTTCATTGTGTACATTGAATTAATTAATTATGGCTGCATACATGTCCCATAAAGACTGGATCCTGGAGAAGTTAATTAAGTATTTAAAATGCAGCGTGAGAAACGGAATAACAAAGAAATTGTTCTTGCTGACTTATTGCTATTCGAGTTTTCAAAAATCACGAAAATTTAAAAAAACGATACTGAAAGAATGAAAAATGATATTTCACTAGTAAATCTTAGCGCGTATATATAGATGAAAATAAATATTGCGCAAATAAGTACAGAATTCCATAGTTTATTCTTGATATCATAGTTTATGCATTTGGAAGATGGTTGGAAAGATCCTCTAATTTGATGTAAGTGCTAGACGAAACTCGGACCTTGTCACTTGTTTTAACGTAGTATTAATAGCTGCAAGTGAATTAAAAATTCAAATGCAGCTTTGTTTGCTACGCTCTTCGCCACAAAGTGCTATCGTTCGTCTAATATCTCTGGACTATAAATGTTTTGTTACTCAACATTTCTCAAAGACTGAGCTACTTTTTAGAACTCATTCATGATAGTTTTTTCGTACTGTCACAAGCTCTGAATATTAATTCCCTGCGCGAATAAAAGTTATTTAATGCATTTGAAATGCATTTAATTAATTATATAGTAGAATTTAATCGACTGATCGAAGCGTTGATAAAATGTTCATATTATTTTTAAATTTATAATAACTTTAATGCATTAGCTATTCATGAAGCTTTCCTCCCTATAGCACAGGATCAATTGTGAACTCAGGAGATTGTATGGCGGTATAGCTTTTAAATTAATTATATAGTGGAGATTAATAGCCTGATCTAAGCGTTGATAAAATGTTCATATTATATTTCAATTTATAATAACTTTAATGCACAAGCTATTCATGAAGCTTTCCTCCCTATAGCACAGGATCAATTGTGAGCTCAGGAGATTGTATGGCGGTATAGCTTTTAAATTAATTATATAGTGGAGATTAATAGCCTGATCCAAGCGTTGATAAAATGTTCATATTATTTTTAAATTGATAATAACTCTAATGCATTAGCTATTCATGAAGCTTTCCTCCCTATAGCACAGGATCAATTGTGAGCTCAGGAGATTGTATGGCGGTATAGCAGCGCTTTCAGGCTGGCATTGTCCTAATCTATGCGCTTTAATTCTCTCAAAAGCTTGGCCATAATTGGCCTCTAGCGTCCCACAATTTTTGCTGAACGGCCATTAGTTTCTGAAATCAAGTTTCCACGAGATCAGAAAGGCCCTGGTGCCAAAAGTGACTCAAATTCCAACTGAGTGGAAGCTTCCGTACCAATTTAAGTGAGGCAAGTTTCATCGTAACTTCGGAATGTGGCTGATTACAGGATTTATGTAGTAAGCATNAAAAGTAAAATTGGCTAGATTTTTATTTTTTCTCTACAAATTTAAGTGAGGCAAATTTCATCGTAACTTCGGAATGTGGCTGATTACAGGATTTATGTAGTAACCATTGATGAAAAGTAAAATTATCTGGATTATTATTTTTTCTTTGCAAATTTAAGTGCGGCAAGTTTCACCGTAACTTCGGAAGGTGGCTGATTACAGGATTTATGTAGTAACGACGGATGAAAAGTTAGAATTATCCATATTTTTATTTATTTTACAAATTAAGGTAACCTTGAGTCGCTAACAAAGATAAAGCTAAATTTGGCATGCAAAGAAATGGACTTTGTAATTTCCAACCACTTTGAAATTTTACGGTAATATTATTTATGGTTGACGTAACTTCGGGATGTTGCTGATTCTAGGATTAATTAAGTATCTACGGATACAAAGTAAGAATCAAGACTTTTATTTGTTTGCTGCATGGCGTCTCAGCAAGAAATGCCAGCATCTAAATGCAAAAAGATTTTAATTTGATAAAAATCACATCAAGGTAACTTCAATTGTTGGGCTTATACTTTGCTTCTTAAGAGACTGTTGAAAAACTTTCTGACAAAATCAGCAATCCCACGAAGAATTTCTGGCCGAGATACTTTTTCACCATTAGAACCTAGAAAATCTCAAGGGTACAAATTCGCGAAAACTTATTTGCACAATTCATCCACTCTAAGCCAAATTTAATTTTATTTTTGCTCAACATAAGTTTTCAAACCACAAATGCAGTTAGTGGACTCGAAGAAAAGTTTGAAAAAAGTGCCACGAAGTTTATTAACTTCGGCGAGTGATTGGAGTAGCGAAACATAACATCAAATAAGAACAATCTATCAATTTTCTAAACATTTATAGAAAACTACGCATTAAAAAAACAGAAAGAAAACTTTCAAAAGAGTAATCTGAAAAAATAACAACACTAGAAAGCCATAAGTTTTCGACGTTGGAGGATGTCAGAGGAGTCATTCATTAACTTAAGAAAAATTAATGTTTACGTTAGAAAGCGATGTTTCAAGAAAATCTTATTTTAGAAAGATAACACAATAATAAATGAACGACAAATAAAATTTGAATCTCGTCAATCGAGCCATAAATCCTAGTGCTCATCCATAATCCGTGCCATGGAATCATTGAAACTTTTTTTTATGTACTTTCACGTAACTGAAAGACGCCAAATTAAAAATATATCCTAGGAATTAACGTTCAATAAGATCGAAATAAATCCAAATTCAAAAATATCCACAATCACTTATTTTATTCTTGATAAAGATAAATAATGCTTATAAATATTGAATCTCACACGACACGTCGAGAGTGACGATGTCTTCAACAGCGGGCCGTATGACCATAGGGTTCTCTGCACGACACACAATTTGTCTGCCGTGCAGCTCCCGCATCGGGATCAGCCTCAGCACGCTCACCGTAGCGTCCCCGACACGCGTCACCTGAAACCATTATTTGATTGCAGTTAAGAATGATTGATTTATTAGTTTTCTAGATAGAAATTAATAATTTTTGAACTTCATGACTCCGACTCGCGTCACCTGAAACCATTATTTGATTGCAATTGAGAACCTTCATTGATTAATTTATTTTCTAGATCGAAATTAATAGTTTTTAAAAGATGAAAGATTTTGTCAAAGGTCGTTGCGCATTGATGGCTTATGAAAGCGTCATCTATTAAAGTAGACAGTTCAGTCTATCTACAATAAGAATTATCCAAATTTTCAAATATACAGCTTATTCTGTCTACAAAAAGAATTGAACGTGGCTTAAAATTCCAAGATCTTTTATGTGGTTAACGGAAATTGCTAACAACTTAATCAGTGAAAACTATCATCAGAAATTGGAAGACTCAGCTTTCAAAATCAAGGTGAAACGAACATTTGTATTATTAAATGATATTGTAAGGATTTAACCCATCATTTATTCATAACGCCGAGCTTGTAATGCATACAAACCATCGCACACTGAAAAACGCTCGAATTTTATAAATAGTGACGCGTCGAAATCGAGAAAAAAATTATCATTTTAAGAAACTTCATATGTATCCATACCTCGAATTTCTTCTAATTTGATTCTGATGATGGGACTTTATTAAAAAAATTCGGAAAGTTGGACATGAAGAATTTTTCAGTTCCTGCAGCGGTAAGAAAGTTTTGCTCGGTGCGATTGCATTCTAAAAGTTTCAAGGCGACGAAATTTCTTGCCGCAACTTAGCATAGATCTTGAAGCTCGAGCAGTCCGGAGCTTGATCAGAATTACAGCAATATCAAAATTTTATACCTTTTTAAGGGGTTCCCGAAGATCATTCCATAACATTTTAATTTTATTTAAAGATATACTGGTAAATAGCGAAGGAAAAGGTTAATAGGCGCTAATGATACAGTAACTGCATGGCTGTCTACACGCTAAAACATCTGTTTGTGCTGGTGCATTTCCGGGAGCAGGCATTTTCTAAACTGGAGAGCTATTTTCAGATATTGTGGTTTTATTTCAAGAGAATGAGTAATGCCATATTTTATTTTTCAGTCCTTATAGTCATATGTTGCTAACTATTCGTTTTCGCGAGTTACGTTGTACGAAATTCTCAGTCACAAGCCTAACAACCCAAGTTAGGATTTACTGTTATTCTTTACCGTAATTAGAAACTTTTGACGAAGATACATAAAAAATATTATTAATTTCGACCCTCTGAAGGAAGCTCTACAATCACCTGTGCTGAACATGTCGCGTAGAATAAAAAACGTTTTATCTTCATTGTTTGCGTGCAATGTTAACCGCCTTGGACGTGTATATGTCGTGTAATGTATATGTAATATTTCAATTATTCAGGATTTCTTTATATCGTTTTCAATTTCATATTCTTAGTTACACTTATTCTGGATAAGGTACGGTATTGTTGTTAAACCAATGAGAAAATGGAGACGAAAAATATGTTGATTAAGCTTTTGTTATTGGGTTGAACTGCATGTTTATTTTGAATTTATATCATTTTTTGTTTGCGCTGATGCTGATATGATTTATCTGCACTTCAAATTTCAAGGTGAAAGAATTCACCATATCGTTGCGTTCCATTTTTCACGTTTCAGTAATACTTGACCCAAGTGAAGAAATAACTCTAAATTCCAGTGCATCGTTTTCAACTTTTGATGATGTATTTGATGACGATTATAATGTATTTGACGAGGATGTATTTGATGATGAGGTACTTGATGATGATGTATTTGATGATGATGTACTTGATGATTATGTATTTGACGAGGATTATTTGATGATGATGTACTTGATGATTATGTATTTGACGAGGATTATTTGATGATGATGTATTTGATGATGATGATGATTATGATGATGTATTTGATGATGTTGATTTGATGATGATGCAATATTTCTCACGTTAACACTGCCGCGCGTGAGAGGACGGCTGTGCTGGTACCACTGCACCCTGGCCGGAGGGTTGCTGCCGACGACGGTGCACCGCAGGGACACCTCCACGCCCTCCACTTGTGGCCACGTCGACACCTCGACCAGCACACTCAGCGGACCGACTAGCGAAATAATCTTCAATTAACTAACTAAAATTATGTAACTAGAGAATATCACGAAAAGTATGAAAATAATAAACGTATTGACGACAAACGCCCTCCACTTGTGGCCACGTCGACACCTCTACCAGCACGCTCAGCGGACCGACTAGCGAAATAATCTTCAATTAACTAACAAAAATTATATAACTAAAGAATATCACGAATAGTACGAAAATAATAAACATATTCACGCTCTGAGTTGTGAATGAAAATATTATACGTATAATTATTCACGCTGTGAAATGTGAAAAATATAACTATTTTACAATCCCCGCGCCGTACATTACTGAAGTGTAAAGCTGGAGGGCGCCAGTGCGGCATGAAGCGCACTCTGTTGTAACCGAACACTGTCGGGTCTGCCCAACCTGAACTGTTGCTTCGAGGTCGCTGGTCGTAACTGTGAGAAATAGTGACGTTATATTATGAAATTAATAATGACGTAATAAAAAAATGAAACTCATTCCTCATTGCAGTGAATGACAGAGAGCGCATTTCCTCAAAATCGACGAAAAGGTGAAGTCACGGACAGACGGACGGACGGGCGGACGGACGGACGGACAGACAGACAGACGGACATGGCGAGCACAATAGTGCATTTTTTCCATAAATGAGAAAATGCGCTAAAAATAACTATTTAGCGTATAATGTTCCGTATTGGTTCCGTAACATATTTATTGAGCTACTTACTAGTCAAGAACCAAAGTTCCCACTTCTTCATCAGCATTGTACTGGTTTCTTGATTAACAGAATTTACAAATCCATTCATAATGGATTTATTGTGAATGGATAATTCATAATAATCTTCCATTACAAAACACACGAGTAGCAGGAAATGACAAATCTCATCAAGCAATAAATACAATTTCCTTGGTTAAGGTAAACTATTTCAGTGTTTATTTATTCTGCGAAGCAGAGGATTTCCATTCTAATTGCAGCCATCCAGAGCACTGCTCATATGACAAATTTCATGGCGTTGAGGAAGTGACTTGTCAGACGACACCTTGTCTCTGCAGTACAGTCATGTGGCAAATTTCATGGCGTTGAGAAAGTGACTTGTCAGACGACACCTTGTCTCTGCAGTACAGTCATGTGGCAAATTTCATGGCGTTGAGAATGTGACTTGTCAGACGACACCGTGCCCCTGCAGTACAGTCATGTGGTAAATTTCATGTTCCTTCGACCGTCTTGCCAGATTTATGACATCCATCTCCTCGTTCCTGCGCTTATTCACATCTATCATCTGGCGCGAGATGTACTGCGGAAATTTACTGAGAATCCATAAAGCCGCAAGAAATTTTATGGCTCGAGGAACTTGCTAAACTTAGATTAAATAAAAATATTATGCTTGAAGATGGAATGGAAAATTACAGGAGTAAAAATAAATAATTTGCTACCTTGACTGTCTAGTGCAACGGTGGAAATCCATATTGTCCGGTCAGGGGCAAATTTTACGAAAGCTCAAAAATTCGAAACATTTTTAGATAAACACTGGCAATCATCGCTATCTTTCTTATCTTTAATCGCTATCTTCAACCGTATAAATTTAAAATTCAGTGTGACTGACAGGTTTCCCAATTAGATAATAGGTTCAATAGGAGTTGACCAAACCTATTAGTACTTAAAAGTAAATTAAACTAAATTTGCCTGCAATATTTTCCAGTAATAAATCGCAAACTTTCACACTTTTCCGAAGCTGAACCACGGCCGTCTACTTCAAAGTCCAGTCATGCGCACGTGTGGTGATTAGGAAGATTATTTTAGGACTTTTCTTCCTAAAGTTACGCAGAATATCAAGCCTGATTATGTCATGTTTACTCGCGAACTTGCTGCCCTATACCAACCGTGCAGCGAACCTCACGGCTCAATCAGATAAATGAATGAGACTATGTCCATATACCACTGAATTTTTTGCCCGTGTGCATGTCATCCTAACTGAGTTTGACCCGGCAAATGGGCATATCTATGCTACACGCATAAAGTGTGTTTCTTTTCATAAAACAGCAGGTTTCCTGATTGCCTGGGCTTGTAGCGCCAATTTTAAACATTCATTTACGCTAAAAGTGCGTAAAGGTCGCTATCATTCCTGGAATTAAACAATGTTGCTTCCACAATATTGTAGTTATTTTTCTAAATCTGCAAAATTAATATCAAGTTTTTTTTGTCTGAGCACAGACTTGCAAAGAATTGTTCAGGTTTCGAATAAGTGCAAAAGATTGGCGTTGATCTCAGTTGATCAATTGGCACTACAGGTTATAATCAATTTATTTTTCAACAGCCAATAATTCAAATTTATAATTAACCTCATAGCAATAGCATAATTTTCGTTTCACCCTGCGTTTCCAGAAGTCCTACCGATTTTATTTTTAAAATCCATTTCATAAAAAAAACTATCCTATCATCCGTTTCTATAGCAAAGGCGTCTTTTTGCCTTTTTCATTCAATGGACCCCATATAACCATTGTATATAATGACAATATAAACAATGGAAAATATACACTATCAGCATCTCTCTAGGCAGTAAATAAATGCTTTCCAGCGAAAACTATCTCTTATCTCACGAAGCCTTCAGCATAATTCCAGTTCTATTTCTCATGGTCATTCCCATGTATGTAGTTGAGCTCTGTCTGTCCGTCACGGCTTCAAGTTTACAAAGATCGGGGAGCCCGATAGCCGACCGCGACATGCATGTGGACCAAGGGACTACTATATTTACGCCCAAGAATAGTGAGTTGGTTTTGCCAATCGCAAACGCGTAGTTTGAAAGTGCTCAAATTGTTCACATTTCAGTACGCCGAGAAAGAACGAACATTATAGATGTTATCTCATATTATTTTAATTTTAGATGTAAGTGTTCCTGATGTATCTCAGAATTCGCGTTATGAATAATCGATGAGCTTTCCAGAATTTCTTCTGTTTTCGAATATCGCAGAGCGGAACTTCGCATTGAGCGCTGACTGCGCTCTACCTAAAAAAGCACACGTTCAGTAAAGGGAATTGAAATGGATGAATCCTGACTGGTGCTCTTTCTTAGCTGGGATTGAGATATACACCTGAAAATATCCCAGGGAAATCACTGGAGGACGTACGAACTTCAGTGGAAATTGGAAGGATGGAATTCATGCGTTGAGCATTGCGTCCGGCGATTCCCTTGCACTAACTAAAGATATGATACGGCTGCTGTGTCTAATCAAAGCTGCTGATAAATTGAATAAGCTAAAACCTCTCAATGTCTAGGGATTGTACTTACTTACTGCGCTTTAGGAATGAAACATGTTATTGTGAAATGGCCGATTTCCCATTTCCCCACCGAAAAAAAAGTTCTGTAAATCTGTCAAACTTACAAACTACTTAATAATGCATTTTTAGTATTGGAAAATTTAACAAAAATATACGTATTATAGGACTGTTCATAGTTGAATCTGAATATCGGAATAGAAATGCACATTTTAGTCACCGAAAAATTCGTCAATCGTTGATAAATTTTTCAGCATTTATAATGTTGAATCCATACCATCAGAAATTATTGGACCTGAAAAACATATATGTACACAACATATTTCCCTGAAATACCCTAATTCTAATTCTACATACGTTATTTATTTACGGTATACATACGGTTATTTATCAAAGATCGTTATTTGAATAAATGACCGTGAATTTCAGTTTCATTGATGTCCAATCGTACAGAAGATTGACCAGATCAAATAAATATAAGCAAACATTTTTTCGTGTGCAGAATCGGAAATTGGCCAAGTGGAAGTGGTGGAAGGACTGAACGCAACTCTGCCGTGTGCAGTTGACTTCCCGCCAAATGACGTCCCAGTTTTGACATTGTGGTACATTGGTCCTGAAGAAACTCCAGTCTACAGGTTAGTAAATATATGAATGGCGACTTTGTGGTACATTGGTCTTGAAGCAACCCCAATCTACAGGTCAGTAGATATATATCATCAGATATATATCA
Organism: Hyalella azteca; assembly: GCF_000764305.2. Taxonomy (NCBI): domain Eukaryota; kingdom Metazoa; phylum Arthropoda; class Malacostraca; order Amphipoda; family Hyalellidae; genus Hyalella; species Hyalella azteca. Next base: position 27,088 of record NW_025941784.1, read on the forward strand.
TCAGATATATCAGTCAGTAGATAGATAAACTCCATGGCGGCTCACAAAGTGCCATGAATTTAATTTAGCGCTGCCGCTGAAAGCCTCGAAGATCCTTCAGGGAACTTGCTTAAAAATGATAGCGGAAGTCGTGAAGTTTGAAAATGAAATACTTTACTTTGTGTCCGCTGTCGCTGCCGTGCACGTTTTGCGAAAAAGTGTTCCTGTACGTGTAACTTTTTTCACCGCTTGGTCTGAAAATTTTGTGCTAAAAATTATTAAAATTTTTAATAATTTTTAAATTGATTATTATGAAAATTAATATTGTAGGTGATGATTAGTCTAATATATTTTCATATGATTGCTAGTTACTTAATAAAATTGGTAAATATCAAGTCGAGAAAAAAATATTATTAATTTTCCATCACCTAGAATTGCTTTCCATAAATATTCTATTTGACTGCTTGTCTTCATTAGTCTGGCCTTAAATATTCTGGGTTTTACTGATGATTCTGCGATAAAAAAAAATTGAGCATGTAAAGAAATGGACTTTTTAAATTTCAAACCACTTTGAAAATTCACGGCAATACTGTTTAGTCGTATTCAAAATAAAATTACTCAGTATTTCAAAATCTGACATGGAAACAAACTATGTCTTTCAAATTCTATTTCTCTGCTTGCTAGTAAATACAAAATTTCATGCAGTAAACTAGCATACAAATTAACGCCAAGTAGAAACTTTACTATTTCATAACGAATAGGAACATTATGTGTTAATGATTGAATTAATCGCCTTCTAATCGCAATAACTGCGTTATTGCGATGACGTTAAGAAGAACGCAGTTTTTATGAACGTTATTAATATAACATTAATAATAACTAATAACGTTAATAATAATATTTAATAAAGATAACGTTAATAATAACCCTTATTATGACGTTATTCAATATATGTGTGATTCTAAATATAAAAAATTAGCATCTTCGCGATTTCTCACCACTTTATTTGAATTCCTCTTCATTTAGTTGAATAAATGAGCGGGTTTCAGAACAAAGAAAATTTATCTGTGTCACTCAGTTGCTGAAATTATTATAAAATAACGTTGGTTAAACATGCGAAGTACGCCAATTTCTTGCAATCAATCTCCAATCGGCAATTTGATGAAAATACTCGTATACTCCGATCGGCAATAAAAAACGTAGAAAGGTTAGCTTACGTCAACAAGAAAGATGAAGTTCAGTTTACCAATCAGCAACTTAATTATTGCGCTCAACTGAGCAAGGGCAACTGTGGTAGTCTGGGTAAAAAATCTCGTTTACTCACTTTCAGTGCGTATGATATCTTATTAATTTTATTAAAAAAACAGCAAAAAATGAATACTCTTTGTATTCATTCTCTTGAAATTAGATTTTCGAAAAATTCGATTATGATATTCGAAAAAATTTCTATTATGAAATTCGATATTCAATTATGAATACGCAATAAGAACTTCTAGCAAATACTGGAAATATTTGCATGTGTTATCCATGTAACTTTGGATGCAGAAGAGTCGCTCGCGTATTTTACATTCGAGAAAAATGAATTGATATACTATGGCTGGTTAGCAAAAAGAGTTCACTCTGGTATTTTCGTATATAACTAGAAACAGGGAAATCAAGGTTTTATATTATGGTATATGTTTTTGTTTTGTTGAAATGAAAATTTTTCCAATTAATGACAAAATAATTTGTGCATTGCAAGCAAAGCAATGCTATTTATGCTGAATAGCATCAAAAGTATTCATTAATTTAATAAATTCGTAGAATTGCGGAATCGACCAAACAAATATTCCTTAAGATCTTAAAATTTAATTATCAATACATATGAGCCGTTTCATTCTGACAGATTATTTGTAAGACATAATCTCGCAAATTCCATCTCCTTCCCGACAAATTTAATCATTTTATCAAAGGAAGTAGACACAGGATTTCCGACTCGACAATCTCGCTTGAATATCGAAAGATATAATAATTTTCCTGTCTCTTGCCGGCAGTCATTCCTTGGGTATCATCCCAGGAATGGCACTCAGGTCGTTCATACGCGTCTTACTCTAGCGTTATGTATCACGGATACAGAGGCAAGATCAGGATGAGATTTGCATGCGAGATCAGGGAGGCTTCCTGTATAATCAGTGTACAGGAGAATGATAGCTTTTCAGAGAATAGACTATACCAAGAAACAAGCTTAACAAGCTACTCACGGAACCAAAATCCATACAATATTTTTTCATTTCCTTTAAAAAGCAACATGAAATCACCTGCTATTACCTATATATGTACTCGTTTTTGACGTAAAGCTGTCCAAACAATTTACAGTAACAGCGTTCAGTGCTACATTTTTCATACCACAATGACGGGCCGATGTACGTTTCCGCGTAAATCTTACATGCTAAATATATAAACATGTTTTTGAGAAATTGTAGATAAGATTATTTAGACAGAGAAGAACTAAGCAAAAAGTGATGAAAGTGATGAAGATAGTATTTCATAAGTGTTCATTCAAAATTTGCAGGTATCGGTATATGGTGAATTTTGTTCTCCTGCTCAGAGACGGTCCATATTGATATTTTCAACATCACAATTGCACCTTGATATAATTATGCATGATGATTCACGGAAACCTACTTATTAGAAAGCTTAATAAAAAAGAACTAGTAATGATTTCATTACTACATTAATTTTAATGAAAAAGACATTACAAGAACTTCTGTATCACTTAGTTTTAAAGATGAAACAGACAAATCCCAGACACGATTTCTAGTTGGGCACCGGAGTACACAAATCCACACACGACAAATTTTACCCTGCAGCATATATTTCAACATTTAGGTAGCCACCTGTAACGTCATAGGGTGAACAACAGCATAACTTTTCTCCACTCACATGTCACATTGCCGATGTTCGGCATAGTGTGAACAACAGCATAACTCTTCTCCACTCACACGTCACATTGCGGGTGTTCGGCATAGTGTGAACAACAGCATAACTCTTCTGCACTCACACGTCACATTGCCGGTGTTCAGCATAGTGTGAACAACAGCATAACTTTTCTCCACTCACACGTCACATTGCCGGTGTGGGGCATAGTGTGAACAACAGCATAACTCTTCTGCACTCACACGTCACATTGCCGGTGTTCAGCATAGTGTGAACAACAGCATAACTTTTCTCCACGCACACGTCACCTTGCGGGTGTGGGGCATAGTGTGATCAACAACATAACTCTTCAGCACTCACATGTAACGTTGCGGGTGTAGGTAATTTATTCCACCCCTACACTTACATGAATAATTTTGTTATGAGCGCATTGCAAATTGAACCACCCAAACAAGTACCTATCGCTCGCAATTAACCTGGACCTGGACGTTTCATTTTGAATTTGTTAGTATTGCCCGTAATTAACTCTTATTAATTACAGTTAATTACAGTCTATAGTTTGCAATAAATAAATGTATTGGTATAGATAATCATTAATCTCACTGAGAGCACAATGAATAGCAAGGGTCTTGGTCAAAGATAATAAAGCAAAAACATATCCACGATGTTTTTTATTTTAGACACGTGTAAATGATAACTTCTGGTTGAACTTATGTTAAGATTAAGTTCTCAGTGAGAACGATCAATAAACCAGAAATTGCGCAAGTTTCATCTGAAAATTTGACTATTTGAAACCCTCCTCTGTGATTACTAAACACCTATAGAGATAAAGTCTAAAAATTATATCAGCAAATATGATATAATGATTTAATAACAAAATTAGGTGTTCGGATCTAAATTATTTCCTCTCAAAGGCTTTGAGACTACTTAAAATTTTTGGCAGCAGCAAGGCATTACGTGGGCACTCATTGAAAATTATTGGCAATTTTATGCACATAAGAGACAGCCAACGGCGCGCAAGCAATCATCTTTGGCTCGATTAATCCTGAATAATTGATAATCAAGAGAATTTACTCCAACTAATATTCGGATTGACTTTTCCCATCGTATAAAAAACATAGTTATCCTTTATCTTAGGAAAACAATGTTCCCTATTTTTTCCTTGTCTTTTTAAACAGCATAAGATCATTTATTATCATAAATCAACGATTACATAAAAGAATGCAATATGGAGTCTTCGCACGTAATTTCAATCTGATTTTAGCTGTCTTTACTATCAGGAGAAAAGTGATGTTTATGATTGATCTGCTATAAAAGATATTCAATCGTAAATTTTATGTTTCCTCCGTTATTTCCAATTTAATAAGCAGGTACTGAAATGTCAATCCACGCAATAGCATTATTATAATAATGACGATATATAAATTGAAATAATTTATTAGATATGAATCTTCACATTTATCCACGTCCTGTACAATAATAGGAATTAATATCCTATAGACTAACTCACCGATAACTAGTAGCCTGATCCAAGCCATGCGGGAGTTGGCGTGCTGGAAGTCGACCCTGCAACGATAAACTCGACTGTCCCCGCGCCGTACATTACTGAAGTGTAAAGCTGGAGGGCGCCAGTGCGGCATGAAGCGCACTCTGTTGTAACCGAACACTGTCGGGTCTGCCCAGCCTGAACTGTTGCTTCGAGGCCGCTGGTCGTAACTGTGAGAAATAGTGACGTTATATTATGAAAAATTAATAATGACGTAGTAAAAAAATGTAACTCATTCCTCACTGCAGTGAGTGACAGCTAGAGAGCGCATTTCCTCAAAATCGACGAAAAGGTGGAGTCACGGACAGACGGACGGACGGACATGGCGAGCACAAAAGAGAATTTTTTCCATAAATTAGAAAATGCGCTAAAAAGAACTATTTAGCGTATAATGTTCCGTATTGGTTCCGTAACATATTTGTTGAGCTACTTTCGAGTCAAAAATAGTAGTTCCTACTTGTGCATCAGTATTGTAATGTTTTCCTAATTAACAGAATATTCAAATCCATTCATAATGGACTTATTAAGAATGGATAGTTAATTCATAATAATCTCCCATTACAACACACACGGGTAGCAGGATATGACAAATCTCATCAGAGCCATAAATACAGTTTCCTTGGTAAAGGTAAACTATTTCATTCTTTATTTATTCTGCGAAGCAGAGGATTTCCATTCTAATTGCAGCCATCCAGAGCACTGCTCCGTGAAATTCAAGCCTTTGCACGGAACGAGTTCTGAGAATTATAATCCTGAAAATAGAATTATTTCCAGCGTTACGGTCAACATGAAGGGAGAATCTCTATAAATTGACCCAGTTCGTTGTATAAACATGTCGTTAAAGCAGCGAGGAGGAACGATTCGTTGTATTCGGTACATTATTCGCAACTCAGGAACAATTATTCGATGGAATAAATTCAAGAGTTTGACTAGAATATGAACAAAAAATTCACTTAGCATCTTTCGACCGGATTAATGTTAAATACAATAAAATATCGGCTGCTAACACACGATTTTACTTCTCATACAAAAGTTCTAAAATGTATTTTTTTCTGTATCTTTTTAGCTTATTTTATCTATCGTGCTTAATTTATGCATTACAAGACTTAGAATATCGAATAGAGTTTGACTTGAATTTCATCCTCGAAAAAGCCGCTGCGCTCTTCCATAAGGACCAAATTCTTAAATCATCGAACAGGAAAAATAAAAAACTTGGCAAAACCTTTGCTATTGTCTATCCAGCTTGTTTGTCCAATAAACCAGGTTTATTAAAAATGATGGCATGATGAATTAATGTTTTTTAGCCGAAATTTGCGAAGAAAAAAATGTTTGACGCCTTGTGAAAATTAGATTAAAATGTTCAAGTGTTTGCAGAAAATGATTCTAACGCACTTTTTGTAAGTTTGTTACTTATTTCTATAATATCAGTAACGAAGCCGATGTATGATGCAAATATTATCAGAGAAGACGGGCTTTGTTGCCAAAATTTGCGTTGCATGTTAATAACCTTTAAGAGCAATCGCTCCGCGTCAATTACTCTTAAAAAAATTTGTCAGAATGCTAGAACATACTTTTGCAACTGTTAATCATGAATAGTGGCAAGTCGAACCTCAAAGTCTTGTGATGTATGCGGACATGTAGACCAGGATTTTTCCTGACTTATTTACCACAAAGTCGTCATTCATATAGTCACAAAGTCGTCATTCATGGTCGTCATTCAAAGTCGTCATTCAAAGTCGTACATACTGACCTTATAGATTGAGAACTCTTTGAGACCTTGGCACTAAAATTTAGTCATTCAAATATCTACTGACCTCTTGGCTGGGGTTTCTTCAGGACCAGAGCAACATTATGCCGTCATTCATATATTTACTGACCTGTAGACTGCGGTTGCTTCAGGACCAAGGCAACATAAGGTTGCACATTCATTCGTACTGACCTGTAGACTGGGGTAACTCTAAGACCAAAGCACTACAAAGTCGATTGCAGGTATCGGTATATGGTGAATTTTGTTCTCCTGCTCAGAGACGGTCCATATTGATATTTTCAACATCACAATTGCACCTTGATATAATTATGCATGATGATTCACGGAAACCTACTTATTAGAAAGCTTAATAAAAAAGAACTAGTAATGATTTCATTACTACATTAATTTTAATGAAAAAGACATTACAAGAACTTCTGTATCACTTAGTTTTAAAGATGAAACAGACAAATCCCAGACACGATTTCTAGTTGGGCACCGGAGTACACAAATCCACACACGACAAATTTTACCCTGCAGCATATATTTCAACATTTAGGTAGCCACCTGTAACGTCATAGGGTGAACAACAGCATAACTTTTCTCCACTCACATGTCACATTGCCGATGTTCGGCATAGTGTGAACAACAGCATAACTCTTCTCCACTCACACGTCACATTGCGGGTGTTCGGCATAGTGTGAACAACAGCATAACTCTTCTGCACTCACACGTCACATTGCCGGTGTTCAGCATAGTGTGAACAACAGCATAACTTTTCTCCACTCACACGTCACATTGCCGGTGTGGGGCATAGTGTGAACAACAGCATAACTCTTCTGCACTCACACGTCACATTGCCGGTGTTCAGCATAGTGTGAACAACAGCATAACTTTTCTCCACGCACACGTCACCTTGCGGGTGTGGGGCATAGTGTGATCAACAACATAACTCTTCAGCACTCACATGTAACGTTGCGGGTGTAGGTCGTCGTCAGTGGCGTCATGATGTCGTTGTTGGAGGCCTGGCACACGAAGGGTGAGAGTAGGTCTCCACTGGACGCTCCAGCCTCCAGAGCGTTGTAGGAGATGCCTTTATTTTTGTTGATGTGGTAGTTAGCGTCAACCACTTGCCCTTCTTGTAGCCAGATTATGCGGGCCGGAGGCCAGCCTAAAAATTCATATCAGTCAAGAATTATAAATGAAATGTCGGGAAAATGCTAGAAACATGGTAGGTGGCATGATAAAATCATTGCTCGATCAGTACAGACCCTGGATGCTAGGAAATAAAAATAGCATGCAAAAACTGGGATAATATTCATTATTTTATTAATTTCCTGGTCTGTTGGTAAAAAATGTAGTAGAAGCAAAAAATTTGGACAAATTGTGCCACGCACTATGATATATAGATGCCTGCAAATGCTATGAGATTACAGAAATTGTATTCGAGAAAAACATTAAACGAAACGCATTTGACCACAATTTATGCTATATTTGAGGTCATGCACTCCACGAGTGACAGCACAATAATAAAGAATTTTTTTCCAATTCCTGTGCTATTTCGATATTGCATTGTTCTTTGGTATTTAGTATGTTGAACCATTTCAACCAAAGGCTCATAACCTGACTTGAGCTTAGTATGCTTCCATGTTATAACTGTAACCGTGAACCAAATTGGAGAAAATAACCCGTTTGTTTGTTCAACCCTTCGGAAATTTTATTCTTCGAGAAATAAATAAGTAGCTATGCAATTTTGTCGATTTGTGAATTTAATTCTAAACTGAAATTATTGGCATAATAATAAGACACAAGGGTTTGCAAGGATTTTTACCGGTGTTCAGCACACACACTTCTGTAATTCACACACAAAAAACTTCCCTCGTTTGATCTGGCATCTTCTTCTTTTTGATAAAACATAAATTTTATGATTCCTGCTAAACTTTTGATTTCACGGAACATCGAAAGTCAATATTTTGAAAGATGAGTTGGAAATGCAAGTTTGAACTGACGGAAAACTGACACAGGCGAAAAACTCACGCAGTCGGCACTACACCCCTGAGAAAAAATTGGGTGCATTATGAATGTGTTTGTGTAAACGAAACTTGTGCTCGGAATTTCAGAAACTATGAATAAATATTTACACGGAATCTCGTAGCTAAACTAATTATAGAAAATTCAATCCTGAAATAGCGTCATTTTGGCGTCAAATGTACACGATGCGATGATATTATATAGGTTTAAGTAGGAAGAGAGTATATATTGAAAGAAATGTCACGATAGGAGCGTTTCACCTCCCGTTCGCCGCAAAAATCAGAAATTATCCAATTTACCTTCCATCTATAATTTCATCAACTGTAAATGAAGATGCAATGTATTGTCATGTATTATTGCTATTGTAATCTATGTAAGTATTAATTTCATCATTTAAATATATTAACTAATCGTAGAAATTAAGTCCTTACACATCTGATTATGGTATATGTCAGTTCAGAATAAATAGTATTGATTAATTTACATTTTTCATGAAAGCGTACTTTCTTGTATGAGTTTCGACTACAGGAAATGAGCTTTTGATCTAATAAAGGTGATATATGAATAATAATGACATCCAGTAAGAGGTTATCGCTGGAGTATCAATATTTATGACATTTTTTATGGGGCCATTTGGTGAAATTTAGAATACGTTATAATTTCATGGCCGATATCGTACATACGAGCAGTACTATTTCGTAAATGCGAATAGTGCGATTTCGTAAATGCGAACAGTGCGATTTCGTAAATGCGAGCAGTACGATTTCGTACATACGAGCAGTACGATTTCGTACAAATCAGTAGTACAATTTCGTAAATACGAGCAGTACTATTTCGTACATACGAACAGTACAATTTCGTAACTGTGAATAATACGATTTCGTAAATGCGAATAGTGCGATTTCGTAAATGCGAGCAGTACGATTTCGTGAATACGAGCTGTACTATTTCGTAAATACTAGTAGTACAATTTCGTAAATACGAGCAGTACGATTTCGTTAATATGAGCAGTACGAAATATAATGAGAATTACTATTTACAGTGGAATTATATCGTGCATTTTTAAATAACTCGAACCCCGCATCATTATTCACATATTTTGGAGATACTGTAAATTAATTGGTTTTGCTAGTTCAAGGTAATTTATATCCGTGGACCTAACTGGTTTTATTTTCAAACCAGTGTCCATAATAGCAATCTTTTTATCCAAATGATTTTATCTCATTATTTAATGCACAGCCAGCTAAATTATAGCATCTATTTACATAAAAATGAAGACATGGACTGCTTAACGTTCCATTGCACTTTTACAGATTCTTTCAACAATTAGTTAACTACATTCAAGAATTTCATCCATAGAAATCACTGGGATCGTTGAATTTTTCGGTTCATTGAGTTCTAAACCAACATCCTAACGAGGTGCTAAGACCACTTGTCGATAATCTATAAAATTGTATTGACATTTTCCTAAAAGCGACTAAAGAGGGAACCTGGAAAAGCCGGTTCTCCCAGCGGTGCAATTCACGAACATATTCTGTTCCACAATATTGGGATTTTGAGGGACTTTCTTCGAAGGAAAATTGATGGCGCTCGTTACGCTGGTCTCGGATGATCCCCTCGGCGAAGTTTGGAAGTGAGGCGGAAAGTGAGGGACTAAATTACTGTAATGAAAGTCACTGGCGAAAAACTCGCAGTGGTTCACACTTGTGAGATGGAGTCGAGAAACTGCCGAGTATTTTCAAAGGACAGGGGAAATAAAATGTTGTGTATTGTGAAAGCCACACCTTTATCTCTTGAAAATAAGTTTTCACCATTTAGATGTCATAATACGATTTCCTTAACAAAAGATGCTTGATATTTTTGTTCGTTAGATTTTTTGGCTTTTGACGAGCAATGGTACGTGTATTTATAAACTAAATTCTTGTTTATTTCCCAGGTTTGATGCATCATAGGGAAAAAAATTTATGCACATTTAAGTTTCATTTTTTCTCAACTCGTACGCTTTATTTTTCATTTTTAACCGTAGCACAATTTCCTACTAAGAATGTTTTTCCTTTCACGCTCGCCATGAATTTATCCATTTTCGTGTAGCCAATTTTACGTTCATTTACCCCTATACAAATATTTGATATTGGGCTGCATCTTCACCACCTAAGGACCATCCCACCAGGCATGTGATGTTGAAACAACGTTGATAATAAATTTTTTCAACACTATCAACTCATAATCAACGTGGTTTCAGCGTCATTTGCCTGGAGGGACATAAACTTTAAAGGGAACATCAGATTTTACATTACCTCCAGACGCCGTACAGGTGACGTCTTCTCGAGATCCCGGCATCACAGGCGACTGGTGTACGGTCAAGTCCAGACGTGACGTCGGAACTAACACCAAAATAGATAACTTTAATTTACTTGACGCATATGTATAACTAAAAATTAAAGTTTGAATGCGGAGAACAGAAATTAACTTAGTAATGAATCGCCATATTGAAGAACACTTAGCTTGAACATTTCAAGTCTATGCTCAACATGTATGGTAGCATATTTTATCTTCACACAATTCACGCCTAGAATTAGATCTAATAAATAGGTTCACAATTATTCTATCTATAATATATTCATGAATAAAATATTATGAGCGCATTAAAAATTGAACGACCCAAACAAGTACCGACCGCTCGCAAGTAACCTGAACCAGGGTGATTCATTGTGAATTTGTTAGTATTGCCCGTAATTAACTGTAATTAATTACAGTCTATAGTTTGCAACAAATAAATGCATTGGTATAGATAATTATTGATCTCATTGAGAGTGCAATGAAGAGCACGGGTCTTGGTCAATAATAATAAACCAAAAACATATCTACTATTTCTTTTATTTTAGACTCGTAAAATGATAACTTTTATTCGAACTTATGTTAGCATTAAGTGCTCATTGAGAACGATCAATATACCCTTAAGTTGCGAAAGCATCTTCTAAAAATTGTATCATCTGAAACTCTGCTATGTGATTACTAAACACCTAAAAATTATATCACCAAAAATGATTTAACGATTTAGTCGAAAACTTCGATGTTCGGAACTAAATTATTTCCTCTCAAAGGCTTTGAGACTACAATATGAATCTTCACATTTATCCACGTCCTGTAAAATAATAGGAATTAATATCCTATAGACTAACTCACCGATAACTAGTAGCCTGATCCAGGCCATGCGAGAGTTGGCGTGCTGGAAGTCGACCCTGCAACGATAAACTCGACTGTCCCCGCGCCGTACATTACTGAAGTGTAAAGCTGGAGGGCGCCAGTGCGGCATGAAGCGCACTCTGTTGTAACCGAACACTGTCGGGTCTGCCCAGCCTGAACTGTTGCTTCGAGGCCGCTGGTCGTAACTGTGAGAAATAGTGACGTTATATTATGAAAAATTAATAATGACGTAGTAAAAAAATGTAACTCATTCCTCACTGCAGTGAGTGACAGCTAGAGAGCGCATTTCCTCAAAATCGACGAAAAGGTGGAGTCACGGACAGACGGACGGACGGACATGGCGAGCACAAAAGAGAATTTTTTCCATAAATTAGAAAATGCGCTAAAAAGGCAACAGTGACGTTACACTTGCAAAGTTTTGAAGTTACTGCGAAAAATTAGGTTTCTGTCGAACTCAAGTGATTAATACTAATCACTTGGTGCTAGTGTTGGTGCTAGTCAACTGTGTCGAAGGAAAATTTGTCTCCCCACTTATCTGGGAAAATTACTAATAGAATGCATACAATGTATAACACAAATAGAGCGCAGTGCTGGAGGCTAACAGCTCGGCACGAATCGTACTTCGCTCTAATCGAAAAGCAGCGTTGGCCAAGTCTGAACTGTGCATCTCTCGGCCTCTGGTCATAACTGTGCGACAAACAGCACGCCGAGTGAAGCCAATCAGGCAGCCTAATGGAATATTCAATCGCAATTAGATTCGAGAGCTCACACTGATTGAATGAACTTGCGAGTTCATGTTCCTATTGCTAACTTCACTGATCATTGACTGTTTCGTTGACAACCAATATATGAAGCTGATTTTGCGTTTTATATATGAGAAATGTTACGGCATTGCCTGTTGCCAAGTTACATATATTTTGTTAATATGTTATTGCTCAATGTGTATATAAATATATAAGGCTGTTCATTCAACGTCTTTGCTGTTCTTTAGCTTGTTAACAATTTATTATGAAATAATAGTAATCGAGGAAGAAAGTTATTATGGCAAAAAATAGGGCTTCAGAGCAATTATATTCCCATTCATTGACCTCATGACCTTGTAAGCTCAGTTAAATAATGTGCCAAGAATTCATCAAAAAGCAAAAGATAGAATAAATGAAGCCCTGAGCAAAACTGCACCTTCACTTTTTCCCAATGAATTCTACTTTACAAGATTGTGGTAATCAACATATCATTATTACAATTATTGGGAGTTGTTTCATTGGCCGAAATAATTCAGAAATAAAAAATATTTAACGATTCCAATGCCGTTCACGTTAGAACATTGCACTTAGTAGATGCTTGATCAAGTTTTCGCCAAGTTTTACGTTGATCCAATCTTCGTAGTAGAGTCACTTCCCATTCATCTGTTGAACTTAATTTTTTTTAATGATTACTCACTTAAATTACGTGAGTAATCTCTATACTAAAAATCATCTTGGAGCAAGTTGGTCTCTTAAGTGCGCAAAATGATCTTACAGCCATTTTTTTCTTTACACGTAATCTTTGTGAAGGTTTCTTACATGTCTACGTTCAAGGTGCGATAACTTTAAAATTCCCGTTGAAATCACTCAGTTTTTTTCAGTGGTTAAAAGAGATGACTATCAAAAATAGGTCATTTCTCTTCTTATTTGAACACGTATACGTGTTCAAATTTCTCTAAAGAGCTAAGAAAAACGTGGTAAAATAGGTCATTTCTCTTCTTATCAGACCTTCATACAACTGAAAATATAAACTTTAAGGTCATGCTAGAAAAAGGTGATATTACCCAAAAGATTATTTTCTTACTTATTATTTTCTTACTTTAAATGTTCATGGCCACTCCGCTGGGCAGTTCATAAGAGCAGATCACGTCTTTCTCAATTGCCGGGCTTTCAAAAAGATGAAGAAATTCACTAAGAAACTTGCCACAATTCGGATGCGGCTCACCAAGTTCTTTAAATTAGATTGTCAATTTACTGATAGAAATCCATTGGAGAACCTCAAGAGGCTCCCGAGACGAATTCGAGGCATTCAGTTGCCGCTCTTCCCGCTTGTCGATTAGCATCAGCAAGAATAGGGCACTTTACTGCAATTTCGATAAACGACTGAGAAAACTCAGGGAAAATGAAAACTGGAAACTCAATATTTTTACGGCCTTTGTTGAATTAAGTTACTCTTTGAACTATGGTTTGAAAGCTATTTTTCAAGCTAAATTTTGCAGAAAAAATTCAATTTCGATTCTTTCCACTTTGCATAACGAAAGGGCCTATCATACATGAAAATCTGAGAAATAAACGTGGGAAACGAGCCTCTTAATAATAAACTTTGCATGCTCCTATGTTTTAATTAATAATTTGGTAAAATTTGAGCAATTAACGGCTGTCCCTTCACCTGCAGGTACGCTCGCAAACAACAAAAGCTCCCGCCTCAATTTACTTGGAGGGGCTGTTCCCTTCATAGCAATGTGTGATATGTGGAAAACAATCTTGTTGGACGTCATGCAAATTTCGGGAAATTTTTTGAAATTTGCGTTTTATCGTGTGAAACGAGAATATTCTGTAATATACTTGCGTGGTGTGACGCAAAGAATGCATATGCACTGTCATGAGTAGCATGTAACGGTTTATTATTAACGATTTTGTGTTTGCTTAATTTTTAATTAATCAATTAATTAATTTTAATCGAATTTTGTGTTTAATTTTTCGTATTGGTTCCGTAACATATTTGTTGAGCTACTTTCGAGTCAAAAATAGTAGTTCCTACTTGTGCATCAGTATTGTAATGTTTTCCTAATTAACAGAATATTCAAATCCATTCATAATGGACTTATTAAGAATGGATAGTTAATTCATAATAATCTCCCATTACAACACACACGGGTAGCAGGATATGACAAATCTCATCAGAGCCATAAATACAGTTTCCTTGGTAAAGGTAAACTATTTCATTCTTTATTTATTCTGCGAAGCAGAGGATTTCCATTCTAATTGCAGCCATCCAGAGCACTGCTCCGTGAAATTCAAGCCTTTGCACGGAACGAGTTCTAGTACTGACCTGTAGACTGGGGTAACTCTAAGACCAAAGCACTACAAAGTCGGCATTCATATATCTACTGACCTGTATACTGGAGTTTCTTCGGGCCCAATGTACCACAATGTCAAAACCGGGACGTCATTTGGCGGGAAGTCAACTGCACACGGCAGAGTTGCGTTCAGTCCTTCCACCACTTCCACTTGGCCAATTTCCGACTCTGCGCACGAAAAAAAGTGTTAGCTTATATTCATTTGACTTGGTCAACACTCTGTACGATTGGACATGAATGAGACTGAAATTCAATTACCGGTCAGATCATTGATAACGTATGCAAAATTAGAATTAGCGTATTTCAGGGAAATATTCTATGCGCTTACATTTTTTCATGTTAAAGCATTTCTGATGGAATAGATTCAACATTATAAATGCTGAAAATTTTATCAACGTCTGAAGAATTTTCCGGCGACTAAAACATGCAGTTCTATTCCGAAATTCTGATCCAACAGTGAACAAGCCTGAAAATACGTACATTTTTTCAATCCTAAAAATGCATAAAAAATTAACTTTGAAGTTTGACATATTCACAGAACTTTTTTCAGTTGTGAAATAAGAAATCGTAAATTTCGAAATAACATTTCTTTCCTAAAGCGCAGTTCGTGAGTACAATTCCTAGACATTCAGAGGTTTTAGCTTATTCAATTTCTCAGCAGCTTCGATTCGACACAGCAGCCGTTTCATATCTTTAGTTAGTGCAAGGGAATCGCCGGACGCAATGCTCAACGCATGAATTCCATCCTTCCAATTTCCAGTGAAGTTTCGTACGTCCTCCAGTGATTTCCCTGGGATATTTTCAGACGTATATCTCAATCCCCGCTAAGAAAGAGCACCAGTCAGGATTCATCCATTTCAATTCCCTTTACTGAACGTGTGCTTTTTTAGGTAGAGCGCAGTCATCGCTCAATGCGAAGTTCCGCTTTGCGATACTCGAAAACAGAAGAAATTCTGGAAAGCTCATCGATTATTCATAACGCGAATTCTGAGATACATCAGGAACGCTTTCTTCTGCAATTAAAATAATTTGGGATAACATCTATTATATTCGTTCTCTCTCGACGCTTACATCTAAAATTAAAATAATATGTGATAACATCTATTATATTCGTTATTTCTCGACGTACTGAAATGTGTACAATTTGAGCACTTTCAAACTATGCGTTCTGCGATTTGTAAAACCAACTCACTATTCTAGGGCGTAAATATAGTAGTCCCTTGGTCCACATGCATGTCGCGGTCGGCTATCGGGCTCCCCGATCTTTGTAAACTCGAAGGCGCGACGGACAGACAGAGCTCGACTACATACATGCATGGAATGGCCAAGAGAAATAGAACTGGAATTATGCTGAAGGCTTCGTGCGATAAGAGAAAGTTTTCACTGGAAACAGCATTTATTTACTGCCTCAAGAGATGAATATAGTGTTGATTTTCTATTGTTTATATTGTCACTGTATACAATGGTTACTATATGGGGACCATTGAATGAAAGAGGCAAAAAGACGCCTTTACTATAGAAACGGATGAGGGGATAGTTTTTTTATGAAATGGATTTTAAAAACCAAATCGGAAGGATTTCTAGAAACTCAAGGCGAAACGAAAATTATGTTATTGCTATGAGGGTAATTTTCAAGTTGAATTATTGGCTTTTGAAAAACAAATAATCTGTAGTGTCAATTGGTCAATTGAGATCAACACCAATCTTTTGCACTTACTGGACTTGCACAGACTTTCTTTGCAAGTCTGTGGACAGACGAAAAAACTTGATATTCATTTTTTCAGATTTGGAAAAATAACTACAATATTGTGGAAGCAACATCGTTTAATTTCAGGAATGATAGCGACCTTTACGCTCTTTTAGCGTAAATGAATGTTTACAATTGGCGCTACAAGCTCAGACAATCAGGAAACCTGCTGTTTTTTATTAAGAGAAACACTCTTTTGCCGGGTCAAACTCAGTTAGGATGACATGCACAAAGGCAAAAAAATGTAGCGGTATATGGACATAGTCTCATTCATTTATCTGATTGAGCCGTAAGGTTCGTTGCACGGTTGGTATAGGGCAGCAAGTTCGCTAGTAGACCTGACATAATCAGGCTTGATATTCTGCGTAATTTTAGGAAGCAAAGTCTTAAAATAATCTTCCTAATCACCACACGTGCGCATGACTGGACTTTGAAGTAGACGGCCGTGGTTCAGCTTCGGAAAAGTGTGAAAGTTTGCGAGATATTACTAAAAAATATTGCAGGCAAATTTAGTTTAATTTACTTATAAGTACTAATAGGCTTATTAAACTCCTATTGAACCTATTATCTAATTGGGAAACCTATCAATCAAACTAAATTTTAAAGTTATACGGTTGAAAACAGCGATGAAAGATAAGAAAGAAAGCGATGATTGCAAGTGTTTATCTAAAAATGTTTCGAATTTTTGAGCTTTCGTAAAATTTGCCCCTGACCGGACAATATGGATTTCCACCGTTGCACTAGACAGTCAAGGTAGCAAATTATTTATTTTTACTCCTGTAATTTTCCATTCCATCTTCAAGCATAATATTTTTATTTAATCTAAGTTTCGCAAGTCCCTCGAGCCATAAAATTTCTTGCGGCTTTATGGATTCTCAGTAAATTTTCCATAGTACATCTCGCGCCGGATGATAAATGTGAATAAGCGCAGGAACGAGGAGATGGACGTCATAAATCTGACAAGACGGTCGAAGGAACATGAAATTTGCCACATGACTGTACTGCAGGGATCAACGCCATAGATTAAATTTCTGGAAAAACGTGCGTTTACTGAGGAAAAATTCTGACTCATCTTTCGAATTTTGAAAAGTTTTTGCGTACTGGAAAAAAATTCTTGTAATGACGCAACTCTAACGACGATAAATGGATGTTATGCTCTGCAATTTTTTCCACACCGTGCACCAGTGATGGACGGGCAGCGAATGCGCTCGCTTCGAATGGATGTTATGTTCATGCAACTCACGTAGGCGGCGAGTGGCGATATGTTATGTGAAGTTATGTCTATGTTGCTATCGCCTGGGCGCTGCGCAACTGCAAACTGACATTATTTTGACATTGAACGATGCACGGGAAGCTCCACAACAACGAATCAAAGCAGAATAATTGCTGTTACAGTAACTTCTTTTTATTTCAGTGCGACATCAAAGCAAGCAAAATGATTGCCGTTCCAGTACTTTTTGGACTTCAGTGTGACTGTTCCACCAACCCCTGACAACAAAACTTTTCAAGTAACAAAACTTTTCGGTAACAAAACTTGTCTAGTTCATATATTTATTCATCTCGTGAACCTTCATTCGTAAATCAGCTGCCAGAAACACTTTATTTTGCTCAGAGGTGCAATCTGAAGGCTCATCTTCGACTTCAGAGCAACTTGTCGTCCACTCAAATCTCCTGAAGAAAACTTTTTAACTTTTTATGAGAGTTAGATGAGTTTCCGCTCCGAAATTTCAAACCTGAGTAATTTTATACTCCAGTCCTGAGCAAGTGAGAATTACTGAGGGTAAAGTCTGAAGTGTCCTCGCGCGTGGTAGAGGGCCATCGAGGACGGAATTTGTTGTCCTAGCAACGAAGTTCAAATGAATTTAAAAAAAAAACGATAGATTTGTGATCGTGTTAGTGGCTCCAGGGGGATTAACTTGCAAAAACTTAAAGTTTTATTACATCTTTAATCATTAGATTAATTAAAAAAATAATAGACTAATGTGTTTTTAGTTTACTGAGAAAAACATTGATTCAATTTCATTTAGGCGCTTGTAATTCGACATTGTAGTTGTCCATAGAATGGGACCTAATTGAATTCTAATAGAATTTAAATCATCGTAATTTGAATCCGAATTAAAGTCAATTGGATTAATGCAAATAAATGTTAATTACTCAAAAAAGTGACATTATGGAGGCGTAGGCTTTTAACCCTCTCTCAGATTGACACAAAAGTGTTATAATTTCCTCGTGAAAATTTTTTAAAATAGTTTTCGAATTATTTTTGTTGCCCTTGATGGCTCCAAAATATTCTAATGTATAATTCGTGTTTCTATTAATGACAATACGATTAATTTCAGAATATTTTGCCTAATTTTCTGCCGTATTCCTCACGTGCTTCAACCTCATTGAACATTTTTATCTTAATAATTTTTTTCTGATAGCGTCATTGCATTACGAAGTCAATCAAGGAGCTTGTAGTGCACAACCAATGCTACAAATTCTTACTGAATCTTAGATCACCGTAATTAGGTAAGGGATTTGAGCTGAGTGGGGATGCGGAAATCCTGTTCATGTTTTTAAGTAATATCGAAATAAATTCCGACCTTGAGCTGGTAAACTCCGTGTATGGTAAACTTATTCCTATGAGATCAGAGTTGAGCGATAATATTTGTATATGTATAACGCCCTGTATATGTATGTATGTTCAGGTCGACTGACCAACATATACACATATATATATGTATATGTATAACATATGTATACACATATGTTATACATTTGCACATATGTATGTACGTATGTGTATATGTATAACGCCCTGCATGTATGTTCAGGTCGACTGACCAAAAATCTCGCACGTATGAAGCACTGTTTTTTTCCGATTTATTTCGATTCATTGCAGAAGTACATTTTTTATTCGTCAATTCATCGCTCATTTAATCTCAGGAATGTGTATGGGTTTTATCAGCTTCGTCGTCCTGGGTATGGCTCGCTCGGTCCCTAACCCTCTACTTCGGCACCCGCGACTGGAAACTAAAGAGCAGAAAGTTCCAACTCCCACTTTGAATTCGGCACTTGGTTCGGAGCATCACTTTACGGTAATTTCAATGCAAACTCCAAAGTAACTTCGCACGATTTGCACGGCGAATGTTTGAAGGCTGGCATCCCCAACAGTCTTTACCCATTTGTTGATGGAGGTACTGAAGCTTGGCGACTTGTTGATCCTTTATGTCAGATGGTTATGTCGGATCTAAGTTTTCGTAAAATGTTTGAAGTGTTTGGATTTCTTGAGTCAACTTCGAAGGATTTTTAGGTAAGTCGAAGCGGCAATCCTCCATAGGTTTGTGTCACTCTAAGGAAAAGTATATATAGGGCGCATATGAAAGCCCTTGGATGTTAGAATTCAAATGAAATGAGAAATGTTATAAAAAATCCACTAAACGGTTCTTGTAAAGTTTTCATTTCAATGAGATTTTACGTTATAAATTCATATAATTATTATGGAAATCCTTCAAATATTTCATAATAAAACGAATTATTTCTGACCACCATCTCAATTAACTACTTAAAACGGTACTTAAAATATGAATTAGATAATCAAATTAAAACAATAGATAGCGATGACAATGTTTATTTAATTTTACCGTACTATACTTCCAAGTCAAGCAGGTAATGAAAATAATGGAGCAAGCCTGAGCCCCAATTAATGAAATTTATTGTATGGCGCCGAGACTTTGGGTTATGGCCTTACCGACAAACCTGAGAAACTGAGCAAACATCCTGGTATAGATAGATTACTTACCAGCTTTATTTTAGAAACTTTCATTTTCGGGATTCAAGCTGTAATAAATTTGCGGTATTCAACGGTTTCGGCTGAATGAAAAGAAGTCTTGAATCATTTTGTCCGTCCAAAATTTCATGATGGAACGAGAATTTTAAAGGTGAATTATTTCGTTCTCGAAGTCAACGGAGGATATGGAACCCTCAAAATTTCGTAGCAAAAATGTACTGAACTCTAAATTTTCAACTAGGGTTGCCGTTGACAATCGGATGGAAAAATGTCCCTTGACTTCCTTTTCACAGAGACAAATATTCTCGAATGCAAACCCTAAAGAATTGAATTGTGAGCACTTCAGTCAAGGGGGATCGGGTTTCCTTATGGAATTCCAAATACTAGAGTTCCAAAACTGATCTTGACTGAATTGAAATGCCATAACTCAATTTTTATTCACGAGTTTTTTGGCAATGAGAAGCTGTTTTGGTTGACTTTTTTTGAATAATTTGAAATAATGATTATATTAATTTGAAATAATGACTAATATCTAGAATTGATATTTTGAAATAGTTTCAAAATTCGAAGAAATTAACATCTTAATTAGCGCACACTTTTCTAATTTTAAAAGACTTGGGGAAAAATGAAATTCACAATATTGCTCAATTTATAATAGATTTATAATCGACGATGTTGTAGTAATAGTCTTACTGTATATTTATTTTTTTAACAAATGCGCTTTCCTCCAAAAATTTTTATTCTAGTTAATATGTTTATCATAAGATATTCTCAGCGTTTCTGAAAATTTTTTCTCGATTATTTCAGAACCTACATGATAGGCCACATGTGGTGGCCTATTCAGAACCTACATGTGGCCTACAGTCGATAGGCCACACAATTGGAAACATTTCTTTCGCAAATTGTTATGTCGAACAATCATAATCTCTTTTCGTTTTCGTCACTGATGGCCATTTTTAAAATTATGAAGAATTTTAACTATTACGCTTAGGTACACGAACACAACCTCGAATCAAATAATTTTAGCAATAAGATAAATATGGCATTTTTATTTTTTATTTTTTTTCATTAATATGGCAGTTGGAGGTCACGGTTAAATTCGTTTTCATGACAAAACCAGGACTGCAAATCTTCGTCACTCCTGCCGCTTCTATTTCGATGAAAATAAACCTAAATCCGAAAACGACCGTGCGTCATTCACCGCACTCTTGACAGCCATAAGACTTCATTTCGCAATAAGTGCAATTGAAGTCTAAATTGCTCTCGGAGTCCATGCCAGGCAAAAATAGGAGCAAAATCTCATAAATTTTCTTGCGAGGCGATTGAAGTTGAGAGGAGCCTCTTGTTGCCCATAAAACACTTGACTGCTCACTCGAATAAACTTATGGCGTAACTTGCAGAAATTGTTCAATTCCGATTCGCAATCGCACTGACGCGGTTGGCGTGCCTGAAAATATTGCCTTGTGACTTTCTTGTACACAAAATCATAACTCAACATTTCAGGTTTAATAACTAATCTATTCACAAATGTTTTGAAGTTTACGGCCTGTTCGTGACCAAAGAATTATAGAGAAAATATGGAACTAGGGATTTTAAGAATATTATATACCCTTTGATATTTTGCTGAGTTATTTTCAAATTGGACTTAGTCAAATAAGAAACTTTTTACGAATTTTTTTTTATTCTTCTGATAATAATTGTGAAATTGTTCTTAAAAGTTTTTTGGCTTTTTCAGAGGACGCATACTCACAAAAAATATTATGTGACTAATTCTTACTCTGTCCAAGTCTTTAAATAATGTCAATTTCTACCGCTAAAATTAAAGATAAAACAAATTTTGGTCACCAGTTCAGCTGAAGGCAGAAGTGCTTAACGGAAACATTTAAACCTCTGACCCATTTTTCTTTTTACCAAGTCATTAAAATCCTTATTGGTCATTGAGTTAATCTAGTCGGGGCTTCTTTAGGTGTAAATAAATGTAATGATCTCATTAATAATTGATTTCTTCATTAAAACAGAGTTAACCTTAATCGCAGGATAGAAATTTCGATGATATATATGCGCGTCTTATGACTTAATTATTATCGCCACTGAATTCTAACGCACAAAGTAATTCCCATCTCATTGAAAACCATTAATTCCTCGAAGACTGTAAGCTTCGTTCGTGACAATGTCCTCATGATTGGTCACTTTTTCGTTCAGTCTGGCCAATCAAAAAGCTCGTTAGTTTTTTAGCGACAGAAATTAATTATGGCAGTGGCTCAAGGCAAGGCTCCAGCGTTATTAGCGCGAAAAACAAAAGTGATATGTTTTTTTGAACAAAGATTGAGTTGCCTTATTGCAATAATTGATCATGGATCATAAGTCAAAGCTGAAATAATTATGCTTAATAATTTGCACGTTTGGCGGAACGTAGGGATTTCGAGAATGCTGATAGAATTACACTTATTTTGGTGCGAGTAACTTAAATATTGAGCTTAGTATCCGTAGGTTTTTAATAAAATTAAATAAAAATAAATTTCCTTTTCTGTACTTATAGAACAACTGATTTATAAAATCTCTATACAACATGACCAAAAAATCATAATGGAACATTATTCATCACGAAATTTTTTCAGTAGCTTAAAAAACTGATTTTTTATAATTTTATCATTAATAGTCCAGTAAGCAAGATACCAATAGTGAAATTGAAGAATGGACTTGGGTAAAGATTTTGACAGGTCATATCTATTAGTCCTTGATATATGAAGATATGTATTCAAATTTTCAAATCATCATTAAATTACAACGACTATCTGTCCGACTTCCTGCACCCACTCATAATTTTTGAAAGTCATTTTTCCGAATAGACGATGTCTTCAATTCTAACATGAAATAAAGATAAATATCGAATCTTTTCAATACCAAGTGAAGATATTTCAACTACTGTTGTCTATTTGTTGATCAATAATTTTTTCAGCTCACAAATTAGAATACATTGGTAATGTAATTTTTTTACAACATAAACCATATGAGAGAACTTGACCGAAATAAGAGCCGAGTAAATCAAAGACTAAAAAGCCATTTTGATCAGTATTTTGCATTGACTAAAGTCCACGGGATTAAAACTGACAATTTCAACACATTTTACCTTGATAAAAGATTATTTACAAACTTCGAGCTCACAAAGACTATGAGAGTTTTTAACTCGGGATGGAAAGAACGGATCGTCTTTGCAAAACTTTATCAAGCGAATTGCAATTATAGTTCTGTTTGCACTCTGTTTTTTAGGGACCCGGCAATATCAAAGAGAAGGTTACGACTTTTATTAATGCAGGAAGATTCCACTTATTGTTTTCTGAAGAGCATTTCCAACTACAGAGTTAGTGTGTATTGAATTATCAGTGATCTCGTGAGAGAGATTTTGTACTTTTATCTATGTAGAATCATATTATATATAGGCTGATTACTAATAAGGAATCTATGAAATGTAACTATGAATTCAATTTCAAAATACAATTGATTCAAGTTGTTGCTTCAAAGTTCCAAGTGTTGTTCTTAGAGAGAAAATAAAACTCACATACACCATCTGATGGTATAAGGTTGTATGTGTTGTTTGTTCTACTAAATCTCGATTAAGATCAAATTGCTGCGCCACACTCCAGCATCCCTTGATCAGATCGGGGAAATTGGACTGAATCAAGTTGCAGAGTGAGTTGTGTTGAGAGTGAGTTGTGTTGAGAGTGAGTTGTGTTGAGAGTGAGTTGTGTTGAGAGTGAGTTGTGTTGAGAGTGAGTTGTGTTGGGAGTGAGTTGTGTTGAGAGTGAGTTGTGTTGAGAATGAGTTGTGTTGAGAGAGAGTTGGAGTTTCAGTGAGATGTATTTGCAACGCTGGTTGTTGCATCAGCCCATTAGGCCTAAGTTATGTACGGGCTAAATTAATGTATTTAATATGAATGAAATTAATTAATGTATTTAATAATTCCATTCAAATATCAGTTTTTATCATAGGAATATGTCCAAATAATTAATATCGTTGTTATTTACAATCATTACTATTATCACTTATTTGGCAATTCGCACCACAAAATGACGTATGGTAAGTCAGAAGTAAATTATCCGTCCCGGGTTATCCATGAAATCAAAGCTATAATTAATACTCGATTGATGGAATTTGAGAAAAATTTGAAATTTTTTTGTTGAACTCTTAACCAAGTTTCAAAAGTTCTAGATTAACTGTCCACAAAGTTTCAAAAATTCTAGTTGAACCAAAAGAAAAATAATTTTCCTGTTGATATAGCACTTGACGACAGCCATGAAAACGCGACTCAAACAATTGTATATAATTTATTTTATTTTTAATGGAATATAAAATTCCACGCAGCATGATGGATGTCTACATTACTCATGGGAATGCTGTATTGTCAGTGATAGTGCTTTAAGGAACATCAAAGCAACAAATAACTTGGTCAGAGAGTTTAATTTAGTACACTATATTTTTTAATGATTCAACGCCTGTTTGGAATATTATTTACATACTGCTATGACTTTTGTTTTTACGGCAAAAAAATCATGTAGCGATTTAGCTTAAAGCATTAATGTATTTAACCGATAATGAAGTATTTTAATTCATAGCATTAAATTTATCTATCATATGTACCATAATAATATTTTTACTTTTGTAAGTAATGACGTGAGCCGCTGGGGCCAAGGGTCGATATAATTTATTTATCTTTATTTTCTGCCCGATAGTTTGAGTGGACCAAAACATGCCCTGCAAGAGGCCACATCTACCAATTACGCATGTACATTTGACGACATTTATTAATTCAAGTTCACAATTAAAGATTTAAACGAAGTACAACTGGGAACTCATCTTACAAATTCGTAATTTTTACGATTATTGTTATAACTTTGTCCTTCTGGTTAGTGGGGCTTGAATGAATTTGTTCATAATCGCATTTTATTCATTACTTAGCTGTAAAACCCACGATTCTCTCATGTATTAAAAAAAACTCGAGCATTCCTGGCTTTTGGGGCTCTTGTAATGCTAACGTACAAATTAATGCTAACTTACGTATTAATGTAATGCTAACGTACGTAAAGTAACTCAGTGACACTGAGTACAACTCCACAGAATAATCAAATTCTTTTATTGTATTCTTGAAGTGAGCTGACCATTCAGGCGCTATAAAGAAATCATAAGTCACTTGATCATTGGGTGTTGTTCACTTTTCTTCACTATGAACATCAGCCACCACTTCCTGTTACTTGTGCAGCAGGAAAGTGTGAACAGGGTTGTGAGAATATTGCGAGGTTCGTGAATACCAAACATCACTATAATCGAAACAATTTTTAGTAACATCACTGTATTTCGACCGCAATTCATCGCTACCCTAACAAAATTTAGAGTCACCCCAGCTTCTGATTTGGGGTACCAGAAGCTGGGGCGACTCTAAATTTTGATAGGGTATGAGGTTCTGCTACCACTTCCTGTCAGTTATGCAGGAAATGGTGAACATGGTTGTGAGAATATTCGAGGCTCGTGAATACCAAACAGCACTACCATATTGCGAGGTTCGTGAATACCAAACATCACTACAATCGAAACAATGTCTATTAACATCACTGTGTTTCGCCTAATCTTCATCGTTATGAAGTTCTGCTACCACTTACTGTCAGTTATGCAGGAAATGGTGAACAGGATTATGAGAATATTCGAGGCTCGTGAATACCAAACAGCACTACAATCTAAACAATTTTTAGTAACATCACTGTATTTCGTCCGCAATTCATCGCTACCAAGTTCTGCTACCACTTCCTGTCAGTTGTACAGGGAATAGTAAACATGGTTGTGAAGAAGGGTCGGAACTGTCAGTCTGTGTCGTGATGCAACCAGAAGCAGCAGCAACAGCAGATCGTTAAGCCTAATTAGACGTCCAACACGACAGCAGCCAGGCTTGCCCGCGTCTAATGTAAATTTTAGTCTTTGTGTCTCCTCATGCAATTCTTGCAAAGACATTATGTGGGTGAGGAATTTGATGGTTGATTATTAGATGTTTCTATTTTACTAAACGATAAATGCTTCAATTTAATATTTGTTACAATATAAAATAATTTGATGGTTGATTATTGGATGTTTTCATTTTACTAAACGATAAATGCTTCAATTTAGTATCTGTTAAATTAGAAAATAATTTGATGGTTGATTATTAGATATTTTAATTTTACTAAATGATAAATGCTTCAATTTAATATTTGTTACATTAGAAAATAATTTGATGGTTGTTTATTAATTGTTTTCATTTTACTAAACGATAAATGGTTCAATTTAATATTTGTTATATTAGAAAATTATTTAATGGTTGATTATTAGATGTTTCCATTTTAGTAAACGATAAATGCTTCAATTTAATATTTTTTACATTAGAAAATAATTTAATGGTTGATTATTAGATGTTTTCATTTTACTAAACGATAAATGCTTTAATTTATTATTTGTTACATTAGAAAATAATTTGATGGTTGATTATTAGATGTTTCCATTTTACTAAACGATAAATGCTTCAATTTAATATTTGTTACATTAGAAAATAATTTTATGGTTGTTTATTAGGAGATATTTCCGTTTTTGCTGTACGAAAGTTTGTACTTAATATTTATTAGTTTAAATCCTGTGCAAAAGGGTTTAATTTTCTCAAAATTATGTTCATATGCTTCATTAGGTATTTAGATTCAAATATTTATTCAGCGTGAAGTAATTGATAAGAAACGTCCCATATTGGAAAATATATTATTTTTTACGGCTATATTTATTACAGTAATCTGACACTGACCGGCGTTTGCAGAGTCTTATAGCTTTTGCAAATAAATTTTCGCTATTTATTGCTAATCAATAACACGATTAATGTCAGGCTGAGCCTGTAATGACATTCGCGCTCAGTTTCTCTAATGAATATCAAACAATACAATAGTGATTATTGACTCGAAGGTCAATATTTATAGCACGTATAAGGTTCTCCAGCCCTGGCCCAGTCACAGCGCGCGACGAGTGTCAAGCCGCGGAGAAAATGTAGCACCAGGCCACCTGGGAGGCTCTTTGGTAATTAAAGACGCGAAAGAAAACCTTCTATAGAGCAAGTCTGATTACAAATGTGTATATATTTTGTTATTCAACATGTATCTTTTGTTGTTGTTCTTGACATCACAACTGTAACGGTACATTAAGCTGGGAGATCCCTTCATTACCCATCCAAAAATTTTGATGCTAATTTCACAAAATCTGTAATGCCGAGCTACTCTTAGAATTTGAGTATTGTTATCTTGTAGGATAGTTACCTACGTTAGTTCAGGCCCTAATCATTAAATTTCCATCGTAACATTCCAAACACTGAAAAGCTTGCTAGTTCACACCTTCGCCTACCAATATTACTCAGAAATTTCACTCGGAACGAGAAAAAAGGAAACATTTCGATATCGAAAGCGGATTTTTCGCGGACGGGCCAGGGTGGAAAGATCTCATTGTTTGCCCTCACGAAATGGAATCTTCCGCACACAGCCTATCCGTCCCAGTCCAAGACTCGAGTCGGTGCAATTTATCGGCATCCGTACAGGAACCACAGACGAGATAAATGAGCATGCTTGTTTACGACAATAGTGCTATCTTTACTTACGACAACATTGCGATCTTTACTTACGACAACATTGCTATCTTTACTTACAGCAATAGTGCTATCTTTACTTACGACAACATCACTATGTTTGCTTACGACAACATTGCTATCTTTACTTACGACAACATCACTATGTTTGCTTACGACAACATTGCTGTCTTCATTACGACAACATCACTATGTTTGCTTACGACAACATTACTATGTTTTCTCACGTCAACAGCACCATGATTGCTTACGACAGCATCACTATGTTTGCTTACTACAACATCACTATGTTTACTTACGACAACATCACTATGTTTACTTACGACAACATCACTATGTTTACTTACGACAAGATCACTATGTTTACTTACGACAACATCACTATGTTTGCTTACGACAGCATCACTATGTTTGCTTACGACAACATCACTATGTTTGCTTACGACAACATCACAATATTTTCTCACAACATCACTATGTTTGCTTACGACATCACTATGGCACGTGAGTTAGGCGCTCGATTCTCTTCAACCTGACTGAGACGTGCAAGCACGTTTACTGCCTGTGGCATAACTGGAATTAAATATTACTATCGATTTTTAAGAATAATTTTAAATTTTGGTGAAATGTTTAAAAAGTTTGAGCTGGTTTGTACAACACCAACAGAATGAGATTTCGTGTACTCGGACCCACAGAACCGTTAGTTAGTTGTAGAAGAGTTTGTTTTGTGAAATTAATGGTAATGTAACTCAAATAAAATGTTTCCAAAATTCGTTTCTTATACAAAATTCAAAATTTGTTTCAAAATTAGTTTTTTCTTATATCAGCTTGACGGTTTGGCTACACGCCTTTATAATTCTCCACAAATTTGTATATTGTTTGAGATCAATGTCGAAACAAGTTTTTCAGGGATCTTATGCAATCTAATTCAAAATCATTTTTCTTTGTTATAACATGAGAACCTTGATTCTGACTTTTGTTTAAAAGCTTGTTGGTAAATGGGAAATTACCAGTTTTTCATCCTCATATATTCGGCGCAAATAATAATTTATTATTTGCACCCAATAAAAGTAAAATCAGATCCTCAAATAAGAGGCCGTATCGGTCAAGTTATGGAAGATATATTCACATTTTCAACGTCCGTTGATCGATTTTCTTGCGCGGTAAACAAAGTACGTCATCATGTCAATACCGAGACTTACTGATAACCTTCTCCTCTCCAACTTGGCGAACATCTTAACTCGTGTTGAAAGGTCAAAGGCCAGAATTATACATAAGTTTTTGTATTTGAGCATGAATACTATATCTATGCACATAAGAATAAACCATAAACCCTAGTATATTTTGCTAAAGCTATTATATACTGATTTAATAGTGATTATTACTGAATATATCATTTTAACCAAAAAGGGTTTTCAAACCAGAGGCACAAGATAATGAGATTTCAGTCAAACTTAAAAATGATAAAATAATTACATGGGACGTAACAACAGATTTAACAGCTGGGACATAAAAACTGCTTAGATGAGGTTTTCCATATTACGTGTTATATTATATTATTAATTTATTGTTTATTATTCATGGCACTAGTATTCAATATGTGTAGGAGTTAAAAAATAACAAATTACTTTCGTTTCCAAAAAATTATTTACAGGATGAAGCTAGCGACTAACCAGTACAAATAACAGGGAAATAAATCCTTCTACTAAACTACTCACCTTTTGGAACTCTCCTCGGTACGACTGAGGCGGAAGAGAAACTGAAAGCAGCGGTGGTGAAGAGCATCAGCAGCAACAGCCTCGAATTCCAACATTTGCTGTTAGCGGCACAAGGGCGAGCCGAAATGGAAATATTTTGAACGGTATCGGTCGATGCTCGAAGCTTCCCTGTTATTTCGGCGAATCCCTGGACATTTGGGGGAAGTTTTGAACTCCCAATTCTATTTGAAGTTTGTAAACACTTGCGATGGCTATCAGTCTCAATATTTGACAGGAAGTTTTTAATTTCTTCGATTTTGGTTGGTATTATCAAACACCCTTCATTCAATTTTTTTCCAAGAAAACTTGACTTGCGTGACTGAAGATATTCTTGCTTGTTTAGACTGTATTTGCAACACCAATGACGCATGGAACTTGGTTCTTTCGACCGTATGGCTCTATTTTTGTTTCCAGGTATATTTTCACACATGATAGAATAAATTGAAAATCGGCATATGACAACACTCAAAAGTTTCATGAAATACTTTTCAATCGTAACCCAGAAATAGAGCATGGGGATTTTCTCTTTATCAAGTATCCATCTCCAACGCTCCACTACCGAATATTCGATAGGCAAACATTGTGAGAGTCCGGTTAGTACACATTTCAAGTACCCTACAACTCTCAGAAAATACACTGAGAGCCAAACGAGCACGTTCCGGAAAATCTTCGAATTCTCCCGCCCAAATTTACGCACACTTTTATGCTCATCCGGCCCAAAATTGGCGGTGGGTTCAGCCATTGGTGATGAGTTGTTGTGTTCTCGGCAGCGATTACGCCGTCCATTTAGAGCTGTGCGCCATTGCCTAATGTGATATTTCAGGCTGTGTCGTCAGAACTGTTGACATCAGGGTTGACGATAGGCGCTTGATGTGAGCTCATACCTTGCATGGCGGCTAAGCTACAGTGTTCAAATTTGGTACCTAAGTAGAATTGCCGCAGCAGATTTTGCAAGCTTTCTGAAAAAGAGACAAATTGACAAATTAGTCATAAACACCGTAAGAATAAAAAGTTTTGGAATTGGATGTACAGCCTTCATGAAATTTAAGTGACTAAAATAAATTTGTTGTTGAGCTGATTATCCATAAAATAAAAAACTTTTTGTCATTAGGAATCTAATTCGTGAGCTCAGAAAACTTAATGTGTTATTAATTGTCCAAAATACCTTTTGCTTTACAAGATTGATCGAGAACATGCAAAAAGTATGTTTGTTATGAAACAAAGAATAATACATGTCGAGAAACGAACTAGCGGATTTTTTACGAATAAAATGTGGCGAATATTTTTTGTGATGTTGACGACTTTAATTGTTTTCAGTTGGATCTGTTAAAAATAACATTAAGTTAAATATCTGTTGAATAGTTTAATTACAGTTCCTCTTTTTTATTTCGTGTCTTGTAACAAGATTCCGAACTAACCAAAATTTAAATGCATTTTCCCTGTTTGCTAAAGCTAGGCTCAGAGAAGCCCATCGGGACTATAAAGCCTACCGTAAAGAGTGACTGAAATCGAAAAACTTTTCTCAGCCCTGCTACAACTTGAAAAATATACAAACTATTCAAGGCTATGGTAGTTTCGCAGAAATTTCGGTAACGAGTTTAAGTGTTGAGCAGAAATGGATAGGAGTTAAAATTCGAAAATTGTATTTAAAAAATGCTATAGACAGCAAATAAATATCAGGTGCATCGGAATTGAAGTCATTCTGCTCGCCGTAGCCAAGCGGACGGCTTATTGAAAAACTTCACCTAAGTTTTTGTCGTCGGTGCGACAAACTTGTCACTTTGAATGGAATTGAAGTACAATACGTTTTAGTAATATGAGATTTATGAAAAAAGCGTGACCGCAAGCCTATATGCTTTTGACAACGACACATTAATTCATCCTCTGAATATGCAATGGAATAGGTATTATTTATTACTCCAGGACTCTTATTTCGAAGGTATGACTAATCAACGATTAAAACAACCTTGTGAACTGTCGCATGGGTGGAATTCCCGCTTTTCTAATAAAAAGAGATGATAATTCTACTTAGTCATGTAAATAAAACAGGTGAAATACTAATTAAAATAACTGATTCAATTCGCATATCGTATTTTAAACTTCGATTGGCTTATGTATTTAATCAAATGCATTTCATCTTGACTTTATTCGCCGCCTTTAATGAACTAAAAATTAAACGATGTTCACAAGCCATGTTGAAAGCGTCTTGTCATCATATCCAAAACGTAAAACATGACGTAACATATCCAAATTATTATGAACGCGTATTTTACAATTCGTGTTTTCGTGGCCGGTTGTAATCGAAAAACTGTTATTGATGTCAAAAGGTCGGCATAAAGATGTTTTCCACACTGCAACATTTCGAGAGATTTTTTCTTTGCTAGTTACATGTTTAACTTTGTTGAGCTCCATAGAAGTTACAAGTGGACAAATGGGAGTAATTTGAGTCCTTTGAGGCATTCTCCAAGGGCCATTTGGAAAATTAGCTTTAACCTGAAAGACAAGTGCTCCTGGCTCCCATTATAAGTAAACACTGGACTTTTTAAACTTGAAGTACATACGTGTTCTTTTTTACTTGTTCGAGGATAGTATTTGACAAAATAATTTTTTGAACTTGGTTTAGTACCTTCAAGAGTAATAATAATGTTTTTAGGCCCTGAAATATTATTTTTCGTCCGCAGGACCCAGCAGATCATTAAGGTCTACTCCTAGCAGATCGATGCAGCGAGCAAATTGTTGTGTGTCATAGAACAAAGGCAGCAGCAATACTGCTTTGTGAGCGCTCCACGCACCCGTTGTTCTCCGGTTGAAGTGGTAAATAATTAGTATCTCGGATTGCTGTCTCTCCGATTCCTCAATATTGATGACCTACCTAGTGTATTGTGAGGGCCATGCGCATCCAATAACAATTTAATTAGTCATATGATTGCTGCTGTGTGTTATCGAAATAATAAATAAATTTGAGCAAATACAGCAATTGGCGACTTTTGACACAAATTTCTTGCGAGAAATTTGTTATTTCTAAATGGAAGATGGACGCGAATGTTCTTCCATATCAGATTATATGTTATGAGGGCCGCCTTTTCTTTGGTGAATGTTTATCCACGTCCAATCCTCATTTAGTAATTCCCGTAACTGCTGCTACTTAGGAATTAGATTCCGTAGCACCGTCTAATTTTAGGGCGTACGTTCACGGTTAACCGTGTATTATTATTAAGTACCCGGTGCTCTCATTAGAACAATGCATGTCTTCAGTTCAGACTTGCGTGATAGGTTATCATTACCGGGTTCTTGTACTAGTGTTGAAGGTTATAGCGTAGGTTAAGCATACTTTTTACCCCTCCTTGAAAACGCACCTCGAAAGTGTCGAAGCCTTTCTTGCAGCAAACTTTTGCAGTTACGCTTAAAGTTTCTACTGCTTAAGTATATTTTTATCGCCCAGAGATTACCAGTGTAATTTAATGCTCCGTTAGCCTAACTCTATATGTAATTCAATTTTGGTCATCTAGTCGCTTTTTGCTTGCTTCTTAAACCTCATATTTGAATACATATGACTCAATATAGCAAGTATCATTACTACTATTCTTTATACAAGTGAATACAAGACTAGTTTTCTTGCTCGATCTTCACTCAATCGAATTATGTTCCATACTGGCGAGAGCAAATCGAAAAGCAGGTTTCCAAACGATATTTTAAATAAACATTATTAAGTAAATGAAGATTGAAAAATACATAAAACTGAGATTTTGAAGTGACATTTATAAAACATATTGTATAATTGAAAGAATTAAAAATTTCAAATCAAAAATAATATAAACATCCTGACAAAATCCGGTAGCTGGCTGGAGTTGATAGCTTCAGCTATCGACAGTTATGCAGCGTCTGGATACCGCATGCGTGTTACTGAATTACTCTACCAATTAGCATACATAAACTCCCATGCAAGTAGTGTCTGGCTATTCAGCTGGTTCCATTACCTAGAACATATTTCTTTTTATATTATTTCCGAATCAAGTTCTTTCGAGACCCATCACTAAACTGAAAAAATTCGAATTTTTTCGCACTAATTTTATTAATACTACAAAGGAGCTGAGAGTTTAATTCTTTATCATACCACTCGTTTCATAAATTTTTATCGCTAACTCAAATGTTAAGCGTGAAATCTTGCAATAATTAATTCTAAGGTATACAGTGAAGCTATCATCGATGAAATCGATCTCGCCCGCCGCGATTAGAGATTAGAAGTTGAAGCAGGGTAAGAAAGACCGACCACGTATTAGGCTACTTATCCATCGATCCGTTGACAACTTCTTCAGATTCTATCAATAATTCGTGGGCTGATATTGTCCTCATACGAACTTTTTAGCAAGGCAAGGGACGAGGTAAAAATGTAGCAAGCGATTGCTCACGAGATGTTGGTGCACCTAAAAACTTTATTAACGTTAAATAATCAGAGTTGAAAAATTGTTGCTACTAATGCTCAGAGTATACAGAGTGGCAATAATTTCTTGTTTGTTTGTTCTTGTTTGTTTCTGTTGTTCTTGTTTGTTTGTTGTTGTTCTTGTTCTTGTTTGTTTCGACGTCTTTTCGTATAGTTTGTACAATTTATAGGCTTCAGGTGAGTAGGTGTACGATGTAATTCTTAATTCGTGTCATTTGAAAATTGTTATGATGTTATCTACTTATGTTATCTACTTCAGAAATTAATAAGTATAGACGTTGAGTGTGCTATCGACTTACCTACTGTGACGCCATCTTTATAAACTTATATGATGTCGCCTGCAACCATCAACCAAATAAATATATGGCACAGAATGGGCTCCATAAATCAGTGGCTTGTGTTCTCACCACAGTTTTTTTACACATCTAGATACAAATTTACTGCATTGTGGAAACGTGTTAAAATTGCTTATATTTATTTATAAAGAATTTTACTTTTCTTTAAATGTTACGGAGAGCGAATATTTAGAAACATCGTGTGTTATTGGAGTTGAAAACGAAATAATGGATTAATTATGCAGCAACGTAATAGTAAATTACGCAAAGCACTGTTTTTTTAGTTTTATAGTATCGTGCATTTTGAAGTAGAGAACAAAATATCGGAATCGCAATAAAGTGTCCGGCTTGAGATAATATTTCCCATTGTATGACATAGATAGAATATTAGGCCACCTAACATCATTCATCAAATATTGAGACCAACTATTCATAGCACATGATCAATGTCAATCAGGTACCGGGAAAACGTTTTCTTCCTTTGATGGCAAACAACGACACATTCGCTGCTTTCAACAACGTTGATCCAATTAAGTGAGTTCTAAGGCCGCTGCTCTGAGTCCCTTTGATTCTACAATGTTTGTACTGAACGCGTTCATGAATGACCAAATGCATCGGCCTAGCAAAGTTCCTGTTTAATAGCACTAGGATTTATGAATCTTATCAATGTTTATGAGATCCAAAAACTCAGAAATAGATTGAACTTAATTACTTCTCAGTGCAAATCACTAATTAGAATTTGAATTTCAAGATGAATAGCCTTCCAGATCTTTGCCTGCCTTTTTAATTGACCATCTCTGTTTGAAGTGAGAGAAGTACGGATACATTGTTCAAATTTTAACAGGTTGTTCAACTGGAAATTTCATTGGTATAATTGTATTGTTGAACATACATTCGGGGCAGGACGGCCGAGTGTTTGAAGTATTTGAGGGGATATTTACAAGGTTAAGAGAGAATAAATAAGCGCAAGTATTTCAGAGTTGTATTTTTCTTTCAAATTATAATATAAAATTACATGAATTGGTTTTTGGCCCAAATTTGTACTTATCGACAAAGGAAAACTAGTTTGGCTAAATTTGTGACATAAATATGTGATTGAAAAGTTATAAATACTACTACCATGGTTTAATTTGAGTGAAGTTGTATGCAAGCTACAGAACATCATGAATTGCTGATAGCTTTCTCTATTGTTATCTCAATTAAAAGCATCTTCGTTTGTTTTGTAGATAGTGTTGTGAATTAATAATGGCAACATAATGTAGTTACTAACATTTAAGGCAAATGCATTAAAATATTGTGCAAGCACAATTTTAGTGGCGGTAGAACGATGGCTCGGCTAGTATTGAAGTGTCGACAGTCGGGCATGCGAGCCCTGGATTGAAAGTTGAATTTCTTCTACCTAAAATTAAAGTCAAGTCCACATGGCGCGTAGAAACTGTGAGGTGCGAACTCCAAAATCTGTTTGTACTGCCATGCTTGTGTATTTAGATGATCTAATAAGTTTTAATTTCATTAAATTAAGTGAAAGACGGTAGAGATGCTTATTTAAATATAAGGAATATTTACAATTCAAGTCCAATTGCTGCCACGGATCGTACGTCGGCTAATAAAAGTTGTGTTGCAATGAAAAAAGCCGAAATGGCGAAATGGTATATTATAGTTGAAATTATAGCGATTTATAACCGGGTCCTCGAAATAGATAGATATGCTCTATGCTCTTTTGACCTCAACGCATCTCCGATTAATTGCTGCTGAAACTGCCCTAACAATTTTATTGTTCCATTTATATCTTCATGGTCTTCACATTCTGTTTCATACAAGACGACATCTCCAATAACTGAAGCCCTGAGTTTATGCCATTGTGGCTGTGACGCAGCTATTCCATTATTCAAGGGCTCCTGACGCCTTGGTCGCATAACCTTAAGATAGCCTAGGGGCAGTTAAGAACCAGCCTTGCATTAAAGCGGACGGCACTCAAGTCTCAGCTCAACTAACCGCTGAAGTCTCCAATGGCCGTTTCCCTTCCTACATTGGGCCACCGAAGACACTCAACGGTGCGATCTTGTCAGTCTTGCTCTGACATTTCAAGCTGAACGAATCTCGAGCAAGATCAGCATTCAGGACGGTACTTCTTACGAGGATTTTGTATGCATGGTATTGCGAATTAAATCTGTCGGACAGCAATATTTTATCACATGACCTTTTTTGAAGGAGCTTTGGTACTTGATTATTTAGTAACTGGCCTGTAAGAATTAAATTGATGTTATTTATTGGGAAATTACATTGAAGAGCAAACACGAACTTCCGATTACTTTGTGTAAATATGACTTTTTGTGCGGAAATGAAGCCGGTATTTGTAATACAAGATAAAACAAAATAAAATTATGATTGGCCACTAAAACTTGGAATTATCTATTATTTCTGAAAATCCTTTAGCTTGCCGGATTGTATTGTTTACCGGAACTTTGTTGGATGCTATAAGTATTCTTCAAAGACCCAATCTACGAAAAAATTCATAGAAATTCTCGGTTCTTTGGAATTTCAAGTTTAGCTTTTCTGTTCCGTAGTTTTAAATTCAACTTTCCGGAGTAACATTTTTAACCTTATGGGAATGTTTTGATGTTTTTATTGTGTTTAACTTTCATTTGTAATCAATTTTTCTCGAAAGTTTGTAATTCTCAACAAATCCGTTGATTATTTCAGAGCTCATCGCCTAAATTTTGATTGCATATTTCGTTTTCAAAAATCATTAAAAATTTTTAATTATTTTTTAAATTAATTTGAATTGCAATCGGATCTATACATTCAAATTATAATTAGGATCTCATGGTATACATATGTATGAAAAAGAAAGTTCCTTTTACCAGTACTACCATTCGATTAAAAAACATTCACCAACAAGTGCATAACAAGGTTTTCATTTCTAATATTTCATTTATAAATAGGCGTATGAATCAAAATGGATATATTCGATAAGGCCTAAAAAGTAGTCGCTAACATTATTCTGAAGATTATTTGCATATCATAATGACCTCAGTACATTTAAGTTCTGCAGTCTCGGTCTAAAAAGCCTTAGCAATCACCTGTCGTATAATGCAGTGAGCATCACAATACGATGCTAGTGATGACATTTTTATAAAATGTCACCAGACATATTTTTATCCACAACACCAAACAAATTAGTATCTTAAAACGAAAAACTATTTTTTTAACACAACTGGAGTATGTCTTGAATATATTTTGCTTCAAACTTTCCATCCATTTAATGCTGATGGTTGTAAAAGAAACGAATTAGAAGCAGCAATGCCTTCAAGACGTTAACTTTTTGTCATTGTCAACATATCCTGCTCAACTAAATTTAAAAATCATATTACGAGCACTCGTGCCCGATAAAACCTAAAAGATTGATAAATTTATAACAAATTATTTTCTTTGCTAACGCTAACGACCAAAACAATTTGGAAACCTACGAATCATTAGATTGCTTTATGACTTTACTTTTAACTCATTTGCCGAATGAATAAAACTTATTGCTTGTCATGTTTGCAATTTAACCAAGTTTATTTTATCGACTCCAGCTGCCTCACTAAAATTTATTATATCCAGTTTAAACTAGAAATTGTCATCACAAAAATGCCTAAATTTGCACAGCGTCATTTTAAATTTTGAAGATAAATTGAGTGGCATATCACGATGCTGAAATTCCATGATTTCTATGTGGAGGACGTAGTTTTTGATTTGAAACTGTAATATTTTCTTGTCCTTTTCTTGTCATTTTCTTTACTTTTGTATAGTCATATACAAGTCATATAGTTTTATGTATAGTCATATAGTTTTTATATTTTCTTGTCATTTTCTTTACTTTTGTAGTTTTTGTTGCTATTTCATTTTATTTCATTGCGGTGAAATTTTATTGGATAGATGCAAGTTACTCGGTAATTAATTCATTTTTATTGGCTTTGAGCTCTAAACTGCTAAGACTCGTATTAAGAACAAATAATTCTTGCGATGCCAAGATTTTAAATTAAGAGCTACAAGGTCTATAATTATGAATAATGTGATTATGATTAGGCTGAAATATTTCATCGCTTCACTTTATACTTGTTTCACTAAAATAAATCTAAATAAATTATGTGCTTTTGTTTTTTTTATCAGCGAAGGGAAGTTTCGAGTCTCGCAACTGAAGCCAGGAAGCAAAAACTCACAACCCACCGGCTTGGAAAGAATAGTGATTGTTGCGCGGCACGTGCGTATTTTCTTTGGCTTTTGATAATTAAAGTAAATGATAATGATACAGTGTTGACCTGACGTGGGCAGTAGATGATAATGTTACAGTGTTGCTGTGACGTGGGCAGTAGATGATAATGATACAGTGTTGCTGTGACGTGGTCAGTAGATGATAATGTTACAATGTTGCTGTGACGTGGTCAGTAGATGATAATGATACAGTGTTGCTGTGACGTGGACAGTAGATGACAATGCTACAGTGTTGCTGTGACGTGGTCAGTAGATGATAATGTTACAGTGTTGCTGTGACGTGGTCAGTAGATGATAATGATATAGTGTTGCTGTGACGTGGGCAATAGATGATTATGATACAGTGTTGCTGTGACGTGGTCAGTAGATGATAATGATACAGTGTTGCTATGACGTGGTCACGGAAGTGATTTGTCGATACCCCAAATCGTCGAAAATTTAATGGCATGTTTGAGTTGGATTCCGACTTCCTTCATTATTCACTAGTCTGATGATACACTTCAAAGCAATGATAATATGACAGATTGGCAATAAAATCGTTATTGAAGTGACTCATTTTCACAACCCTTGAGACATAATGCCATTTTGGAGGCCGAATTTGAGTGTCAGTGTGGACTCTCCACAGAATTATTTTTATAATAATTCTGTTTAAAAGTTTCCAAATAATTCCATTCCAAAGTTTTCAAATTAGGAATTGATTACTTTATGTGCGTGGATCATTAAGACATTTTGACCAAATTACGAGGTTTCTTCTTAATTAAAAACCCTATCACTAGATTTTTATGATTAATTCACAGCTTTTTTTACGATATTTCAGCCATTCTAAGTAACTTTTTCTACTGCCTACTGCCGTCCATTGATTAACTAACATTAACCTATTTTTGCGTGAATAAAAACTCTCGAGATTTTTATTGTGGCGCAAATAATTTTGCTCGTAGTCTGCTTGTCAATTATTTTTAATGAGACAAGAAATGTATAGACGGAAGTGCTGCAAATAAATAGACATGTCGGTCCTCGTTGACTCGAGCTAGCAACCGAGGAAAACCATCGCTGAAAGTGACAATAAATAAAACCTTTAAGCAACGCTTCCTTTAAACTTGCTATTCAGCAATTTTTACGTATATGATGGATGATTGCCAATCTTCTTGATAAGAATTTTTCTCTGAATTTGAGGCTCTACGTCATTCTAGAAGTAAATCAATTTTGAAATAATTACTCGCTGTAAATTTGATTTCTCGTCTCGTAAAGATTTAGCTTGCTCTCCTATAGACGTTATCTAATATCGAATGAATATAAAATATTTCGGATATTGCGAATATCAATTAGACAATACGCGAGTATTTACAAAGAGTATTCACGGCAGTTCATCGGAAGAAGTAAGATATTCTTCAAGACCACTGTTAAAGTTGAGAAGTCAACGGAGTTTAAATCTATTTGTGCAGACAGTTCAAATGCTCCCTATTTTATCGAAATAGACTTTGACTTTTAAAGTAGTTGGAATGATCAAACTGTCTGCTGCCGCTAAAATCTTTTGCCAGGCCAGTTCAGATATTTTCTATTCGGTCAATATGAACTCGCTTCTCGATGTTTTGGGTGCTTTATTAAAGAAATGAGCTGGGAAATAAAGATTTTTATGTATTAATGCAGAGTTTAGCTGAGTTGAAATTTTTTTAGATGTGCTATAACGATATAAATAAATATTAATGATAAATACTTTAGATTATGTATATATTGATTATTGATAACAATAATATTGTTAGTAATGTTTTAATTCATCTTAGATAAAACTATTCGTAGGCCACTCAACAGCTGCATATTCTTTTACTGAAAACTAGATTTTCTTGATTAGTCCTATATTTTTAATTTATTTTTTTATTTTTTTTTATCGCGAATGTACTTTGCTATCTTATCTAGCGACTTCGTCAAAGTTTAGGTCATTAATCCAACTCAATGTAATGAAATCTTTTAAAATCATTCATTGAGAGGCGTTGTTCTCAGAATCTTGAGCTAGCCGACCATCTCCTTTTATTAAGCGAGTAAGACAAGCTTGTCGACCGGAAAATTATGCAGACATTTTTTCCAGAAACCTCTTAACTCGGAGCGCTGTCTTACGCTCGGATTGAACACATCAAGTTTCCGAGCCGATATTCCTGATTGAAAAAGCTGCTGTCTTATGAGATCTTGAAATACTGATTATAGATATTCATTATTTGGATTCATTGAACTGTTTAACGATTCATGAATATAAGTACAGAGTCAAAATTAACAATTTTATTGTTCGCCTTAAGGTTCGCGATTCTATTGAAAATTATTTGCTTCTCTAAATTGAAACTATAACAAGTTGCTGGCTGGTTACACCTTTTGAAAACTCAAAGTTACAATTATCCATCATAATTTACATCAATGTCCCAATATTTTAAGAGAAACTTAAATGAAAAATCAATTAATATTTCTTTCGTGCTTCAATAAATTGTGCCAAAAACATTTAGCAATTCCAAACCCATTACAAGAAGCGAACAACAAGGCATAAATGCCGTTACATATTTGAATAAACACACTAAAAGCCCCAGCGGTACTCAACACAGGTACGTGAAGTAAAGGTAATCCTAAACCTCAAAATTTTCAGAGAACAGCGCAATAAAAAACAGCGAGGGCTTCATTTGCTCAGGTAGTCTCAGCTCGTGCAGCAGCTGCAATGTTAAAGAAGATGAGTCCGTCTGCGCGTCGTGATGAAACCGAATAAGTATTTTAACCGAGGTCGTTGCTCTACATGAATGTGTTTCAGCCATAATGTGTAATGTAAGGAAATCAATTTCGGCTGCCACGTAAGGCTAATGTCTGATTATGTGAAGATTTAGCCATAATACACAATGTAAGGAAATCAATTTTGGCTGCCACGTAAGGCTAATGTCTGATTATGTGAAGATTTAGCCATAATACACAATGTAAGGAAATCAATTTTGACTGCCACGTAAGGCTAATGGCTGATAATGTGAAGATTTAGCCATAATACACAATGTAAGGCAGGCAATTTCGCCTGCCACGTAAGGCTAATGTCTGATAATGTGAAGCAGGCAATTTTGTGATGAGTTTGAGCGCCATAATCTTGATCGGTCGAGCCAATTTACACTATCGATTGTAAATTAATGAATGATCTCGCTTATAATTATTATTCTTTCTCATGCCAGACATCAGCCACGTAAGGCTAATGTCTGATAATGTGAAGCAGGCAATTTTGTGATGAGTTTGAGCACCATAATCTTGATCGGTCGAGCCAATTTACACTATCGATTGTAAATTAATGAATGATCTCGCTTATAATTATTATTCTTTCTCATGCCAGACATCTACTGCAGCTTGAAACTAGTAACGTTATATATTTAATGTGAACTGTCAATTACATATTTTCTCCGTCCATGAATTTTTGTTATAATGTTAAAGACAGAACAAATGCACTGTATATGAAATAGCAAGAATATTTCCCGAGTTGCGCTTCTCCCAAAATCATGAGCCGGTATCGTCGATGAACTCTCCCCAGTCTTCCCCGGAGCTTAAAAGGGCCGCCATCACTGGCCTTCCATACACTGAAAATAATTTTCCGCCCCGAAAATAATAATATTTAAATTGTTATTAATATTTTCGGTTCATAAATTTAATAATTTAATATATAATTAATTTAATTCATTTAATTTAATTCCATTTAATACATATAATTTAATCAAATTTTATACATTTAATTCAATTTTTTAACTCGTATTTTTTAGGAATAAAATAATTATGATTATTTATACATAATCAAATGAAAAAATAAAATAAAACTGAATAAAAATTCAGTCGGCGGCAAGCGTCCTGGTACGTTGAGCATATCGGCGGAGCTTGGTCCCTGAGGGCCTTCTTTCCACGGGCGTAAATCATACCGCCCTCGCGGCCAGGGCCTATACTTTCAAAATAAGTTAAGAGATCGTAAGTTCATCAGCCAATCATTGACGGCCTTTTAAGTAAAATCCACCAATCATAGACAAGAAAATAGAGCGTAAGTACTTACGTTCACTTAGCGAGTTTTGAAAGTATGGCCCCGGGTGATACTTGCGACCAAATATTCCTGAATTCCTCTAAATATTTTCTCCTGATGTTAGAGGTAAATTCAGCTCGTCGAACATTCTAGCTTTTAATACCAACTGCCTTAGATGAGTAATGGCCTTGCATTATTAATTAACGAAGTGGGCGCTTGATCTCTTGAAGTTCATGATCGTCTACTTCGCTATGTAAAAAATTATTTCCGAGGTCTTTGAAATTCCGGCTTTCTAGAAACGAATGTTCTTAGGTTAAAATATTATTCATGTGACGACTGCAAATTAGAAGGACCCAAACGCTATATCTGTTATAGTATTTTTGTTAA
This sequence comes from Hyalella azteca, assembly GCF_000764305.2. Taxonomy (NCBI): domain Eukaryota; kingdom Metazoa; phylum Arthropoda; class Malacostraca; order Amphipoda; family Hyalellidae; genus Hyalella; species Hyalella azteca. Next base: position 69,964 of record NW_025941784.1, read on the forward strand.
AAAAATTTATTTTCAAGTTCTTCTTAATTTTCATGAGTTCGAAATTATCATTGATAACTTTGATAACTTGAACTCGGCTAATTTTTGGCATACCCTTTGTCGCTCTCACCAGAAAATGTAACAGTTTCACCTACATAAAAATGTACAAGATATCTGAGCTGAGGCCTGCTTTCGTTGATAACAAAATTCTCCTCAAGAGCTCCCGACCATCTCGGGCAATCTCGATGTTCTTAATATTGCATCAGCCTTCGAATTTCGGAAGCCTTGAAGTTGTTTCAAGGCATCGAGACTTCAATCTTCTTCACGGGGAAGAAGACTGAGAATGAGCTCAGACATCCAAGTGAAAATCTTCGATCTCTAACATCAAAAATGCAAGGATTTTTACCATTTCTTCGTACCCCACTTTTAAAATTCAATTCTTCATTTACACAAGATTAATTTCTGATAATTTTAGCGTCCATTCTCCTTTGCGATGATATCTATTAATCCATATATTATATCAGTTTATAGATTGCTGCCTACCTCTATGAGAACTAATCACGATTTGGATAACACTAATGAAAATAAAATAGCGTTCACATGCCTGTTCAAAAATAAAAATTGATAGACGATGATATGTTTGATGATTTTATGCCTCCGTTGTATTTAATGGTGCCCTGCAAGCCCATTGATGTAAAGACCTCAAAGTGATATAGCCGTTCTAAAGCCAAGTCTGTAATGGCATAAGAAATACATATAAGAGCTTCTGAAAATCTCGTCCACGCACGGAAAGGAGCTCATTATATTTTTAATTACCGTCTATTGTATTTTACGCGCGTGGCATGAGCGTGTGAAGGGCGAAGCCTGTCAGCGGCCGCTTGTAGTTTACGCGCCTGAAATACCACCGTGAATCGCTTGTAGTTTACGCGCCTGAAATACGACCGTCTAAAAACTCAGCCTTCGACACGTGACACGGTAAAGGCCAGTTGGCTATTTCAAACGAATACATTGGCAAATGTGAAATAATAAACTATTCTTTGAACCTAAAAAATAATTGTGGTTAGAGCCTGGCAAAGAATGGTCATTTCAAATAAATACACTGGCATATGTGAAAAGAACAAAATGTTCTTGAGACCTAAAAAATAATTGTGGTTAGAGCCTGGCAAAGAAGCACTCTTCGCAAAAGAAAATACCGACTCGCCGTGGAGTTACCCAGCCGACATATATCATAGCAGCAAGTCGTAAAAACCCAATCTAAAGAACCCCGAGTAAGACGCTATCGATAACAACTCGTGATTGCCGCAGTTATCCCATTATCGAGGAAATATATGCGAAATGAGCGGCTGGATAGAAGAAGTCTGGGCGGAAGTTCATCCAATGAAAGAAGTTGGAGCTTCTCACTGGACTGTTCATGGTGAGAATAGAAAAGGAAGAGCGCCAATGAAGCCAAGTGCTGCGTAAAGCTGGTTAGAATTAAACTGATTGCGTTTTGTCTCAAATTAGTGACAAGGATTTAAGTTTAAATTGATTGAGCCCACTGAATTAATGTGAAGAACTGTAAATGTGCTCTCAATGAAGAAAGTAATTAAAAAGAAAAAAAGAAAGTAAGTGGGAAATTAACAGAAACTTCTGGGCTGAACTATGGGTGGGTATTGATGATAAAAATTGTGAAGCAATTAATTGAAAACACCGTTTTATAAGAAGTCACATTAATTCAGAAACTATCCTTAATATGCACGTCTAATCCGCAGTAAAATGCTTAAATTTTTTCACGCAACGTGCATCAATTCGCCGTTTTTTCCACTCACAGTTGAATGATCAACCAACAATAATAATAAAATAATTAAAGTCTGTCGAATCTTGTTGCTTTCAAATAATTAGCCGGATTTTCTCGTATTTTCGGAAACCACGTGTGAATTCCTGAATAATTGAGTGGCTTCTCTGAAGGCCAATGAATTAACGCGGAAATCAAATATGCGAGAATTAATTAACGCTTTTAATGCATTTACGATGAAATTTCTAGCTATTTTCATTAGCAATTGAATTGGGAGGAAACGATTACCTGACAATCTAGACAATTTTTATAGCACTAAAACTTTATGAAGTTTTAAATCAATTTAATTCTCGAAATTTGACGTAATCGTTCACGCTTGTTGACGGCCCACGCAAAATATCCAAGTGTCTTCGTACGAGAAAATTACATAATTAAGCAGAAACGACTATTTTTAGCGCATTTTCTCATTTATGGAAAAAATGCACTATTGTGCTCGCCATGTCCGTCTGTCTGTCTGTCCGTCCGTCTGTCCGTCTGTCCGTCCGTCCGTGACCTCAAGTTTTCGTCGACGAGAAAATGCGCTCTCTGTCACTCACTGCAGTGAGTACTGAGTTATATTTTTTGTCATTAGGTTGTTCAATGTAGCCTATTGAGTGGCTGCAAAGCAGTAAACGAATCTCTGGAATGCGTACATAATATAAAGTTTTTTTACACACGCAAAGTCGCATGCTTGGCGTGTTATTTCGTTAAACATTTTACGCCGGCAGACGAGCTCTAAAGAACTGCGCCGGTAAACACGCAACGGCACATCCTCTGTACATTTGACTGAATTTGACACTGCTCTGTACTGGAGTCAGTTCAGCCACTGCTCTGTGCTGGAGTCAGTTCAGCCAATGCTCTGTACTGGAGTCAGTTCAGCTACTGCTCTGTACTGGAGTCAGTTCAGCCAATGCTCTGTACTGGAGTCAGTTCAGCTACTGCTCTGTACTGGAGCCAGTTTTGCCACTGCTCTGTGCTGGAGTCAGTTCAGCCACTGCTCTGTACTGGAGTCAGTTCAGCCATTGCTCTGTACTGGAGTCAGTTCAGCCACTGCTCTCTACTGGAGTCAGTTCAGCCACAGCACTGCACTGGAGTCAGTTAAGCCACTGCTCTGTACTGGAGTCAGTTCAGCTACTGCTCTGTACTGGAGTCAGTTCATCCACTGCTCTGTACTGGAATCGGTTCAGCCACTGCACTGCACTGGAGTCGTTCAGCCACTACACTGCACTGGAGTCAGTTAAGCCACTGCTCTGTACTGGAGTCAGTTCAGCTACTGCTCTGTGCTGGAGTTAGTTCAGCTACTGCTCTGTACTGGAATCGGTTCAGCCACTGCGCTGCACTGGAGTCGTTCAGCCACTACACTGCACTGGAGTCAGTTAAGCCACTGCTCTGTACTGGAATCGGTTCAGCCACTGCACTGCACTGGAGTCGTTCAGCCACTGCACTGCACTGGAGTCAGTTCAGCCACTGCTCTGTGCTGGTATTAGTGACGGAGGTGTTTTATGTTAGGAAAAAAATTTTCGGTATACGGACATACATAAAAAATGCATTCCTTGGTATACTTACTTACTAATGTTCCCACAACGAATCAAATAAATTTAAATAAATTAATTTGTTTGTATAACAAATTGAGCCAAAAAAGCAATTCGCATTTCCAAATTTTTTTTCTTGACTTGCGACTCGATGAAGCGGGTAAGACAAATATTCATTTCAATCACTAGTTATTTATGCATCATTCCAACCTTTGGACGTGTGAATGAAAGTAGTCAGCGACACTAAATTCAGCATCAGAGATGTACAATATATATTAAATTATACTTCTCGCCTACGTTACCAGAAGCTACGCATTAGATCCAGTTACGAGAAGCTACGCATTAGATCCAGTTACGAGAAGCTACGTATTAGATCCAGTTACGAGAAGCTACGTATTACAATGGATATAACCTGCAAGCTTTAAGTGTTTACTCCAGGGGGTAGACCTGACATGCTCAACAGGCTAGCATAAGTCCTTCTCAAAGCTTGATGTTTTGCTGAAAGGAATCACTTCATACGGAAAGGATTTGTTAACTTCCTGAATGACCTTCCAAACCGCTGTATAGTCAACAAACAAACGAATAGCACCAAATTCATCACACAATGAAGCAGATTTATCGTAAGCTTATAAATGTTTATGTCAATAAAATTAAGAAATCATACCTTGGATATGATCTTCAACTTCATCGCTAAATAATATACAAATGAGATCCTGGAGCTCACGAATTGCTAAACGTTTTGAAAATTTATCATAAAATTATGCAAGTTATATGCTCTTCTAAATCACATAAGCTGCCTGAAAATAATTTTTCTGTCAATGTCTATGTAAGTAGGGAACCGACTTGCCGTAGAATAAATAATAATCGATAAGAAGCCATGCAAATCATATTGTATAATTGACTTATAATCATCACATTTAATTTAATTTGATTTTAATCATTTGAAATGAGATGATAAAAGACTCACGTGCCTTGTGACATATGTACTTTACGTATTTTGGGCGAACAAACTAATTATTAGGTGATTCAGGCGATGGAGTTGATTGCATCCCCTAGACTAGTGGCACCTTAAAAATATTTCGGGGATTTCAGCACAGAAAATTCATTTGTTGCATGAAATTAGTAAAATTGAGCATAGAAATTTCATTTGTTTCAGAAAAATGGGGCTCGGAGGTATCAACTCGATGCCCTGTGGCGTTTCATTGAGAATATAATTTATGTTCTAAGTTCTGATGAGTAATATGGTATTTTATTCGTCGAATTAAAAGAAAAGCTTACCCAAGGGCTTTTGACTATGAATGCCGGTCACTGCAATATCATCTACATTTCTATATGAAGTTTCCAAGCCCCATTAATCCCCAGCAAAGAGCACGAGATTCACCTTTTACCAGCGCCTCTTTTCTTTGGGACAAAACAAGGCTTTATTTTCTTAGGTCTCGACAACAAGCGCTAATCAATGAGCGGAAGCTCCTCGAGAAGTCAAGTGTTCACTTGACGTGGAACTCAAGAGCTCTTAGCGCGACCGAGTGTGTCAAGTTGGTTGAGCAAAAAATCTTATTTCTGAGTTTTAACTAAACATCTCCTTATATTAGGGCAATGATAATTACTTGGCAAATTTCGAAGGCATTTATATTTGCTTATAGATGCTCAAAAGTCTTTTGTTTTAACTCAGTATATCAGGAATTTAAATTATAACGATATTAAATTAACAGCGTCATATTTATTTATGTCAATTAAATTCGATCGTTAACTCACATTTAATGCGGTTGTAAAGAATTTCTATCACATGAATCGCACGTTTAAAAACATTACACTTGATTGTCGGTTGTTCAGAGTCTCTCCCTCTGCAATGTTTGCTTTTGGTGCCGTCCAGCAAAGCTCGTCATGAGAACTGCCGTTTGTTCGGTACCGCCCATTGAGACAACAACGGTCGTCACGCCGAGCTCGCATCAAATTTATTTCAGAAACTGCAGCGAGACAAGAGCGTCTCTAACACCTTCATGGTATGGAGCACTCGCTTGGATTAGCAACTCTACTGAGACGCATTCTGAGCTGAGCACCAACTTCAGTTGTTAAGAATCGTGGTGGGGTTGTCGTACGAGAAGAAAGATGAAACGTGGTCACCTTAACTACATACCTGAAGAGATTCTCAGTTGTTAATGCCGCTCAAATATTCCATAGATCGCAAATGACATCTGCTATAATTCAACACTATTCCTTAAAATTGTTCTATTCGGAAATAAAAATCGTACTAAAACAAAATGCAACGGACCCTTTCATAACAATATATAATATGACTTTTTCGCGAGGCCAATCACTAATTACCCTCAGACCAAATTGACTCAAAATTCATGGTACCTGATAATAAATAAATAAGGCTTAGACAGGGAACTGTAAAAGTGTAAGATAATCTTGCGTAGTTTCGTTTTCTCATTTTATTGCAGGCATTTTTATGCACTGAAGAATCGATACGCACCCAAGGCTTCAAAAGTTTACACGCATCAGCACAAACCACTAGCAGTGGCCCCACATCAATGCGGTACTTATTCGGTATTTCATAAATCCTTACAATTTATGAGATGACTTAACACACTCGGTTGAAGGATCCGGCTTGCTCGGTGCAGAGCTTTACAGCATTCAGAAATTTCCCTATAACGCATCAGAGAGATGTCTGTATTTTGGACATCATTTCTTGACCTTAATACGGTGGCAATCGGACTTTCTGCAAATGTAGCCTAACAATGTTATTCCCACATGTACTATAAGCTTGCAAGTTGCACAACTCAAATCGCATTCGGTTGAACGGGTTACAGGAAATATTGCACTCAAACACATTTTTCGTTAAATTAGAATATCCGAAATCCAATTGAACGTGACTCGCATGGTGATTTCGGTTTTCGCTATGAGAATTTCGGCTGCGTTTGGTATCGAGGTACAAACCAGCGGTTACAAGATGCCATAAGGATCGACGTATCTGGCAATTAGTAAAGACAAGACGCCATGCGCTTGATGTCGGGTAGACCGGATTGGAATTAGAATTCCTCTTCGATTGAACGATTCCCAGTCGCAAATAGCCCGCTCAGAGGCTTCCATCCTAACGTACATTTGTTGCGTTTTCATATTTCACGATCTTTGGTTGCATGCAGCGTACGAAATGCACTAGGAAAATTTTTTTCGCTTCTAGTGAATCTAATTAGGATTGATGTCGCAAAATTTCAAATTGCAAACGAAAATGAGGTAATTACTACAAAAATTTATGGACTGCTTTTGAAGTAAAAAAAAAGTTAATTTAAAGCTAGCGAGTCTTTAATTAAATAGTTTATTCAACAAGATATCGATGGTTTCTGTGTCCAACACATTATTTTTTCCCTTCGAGTGAGAACACACGAGCAACAAATAAATGCACAAATGTACAGCAAACAAATGGAATCCATCCAGTGAAAACTTTCGCATCCATTTTATTTTGTAGTCTTTTTCTCTTTGGATCCGAGTGCTGGCATCTGAATATTCATAGCTTCTTCCCCGGTTTTGAAGCGAGCAAGAGTATTTCGCTGACATTTTCTGGACTATTTAGGTGGTGTTAGGTGCTTGTCTCGGCGACGTATTGAGAGCCGTATTCATGTGGCAACAAATGAACAATAAATGGATTTTAAAAATCACTTTTTAAATTAAAATTAAATACATTGTTTCGCTTTGTCTCCACTTGAAGAACATTGTTTCGCTTTGTCTCCACTTGAAGAACATTGTTTCGCTTTGTCTCCACTTGAAGAACATTGATTCGCTTTGTCTCCACTTGAAGAACATTGTTTCGCTTTGTCTCCACTTGAAGAGCATTGTTTCGCTTTGTCTCCACTTGAAGAACATTGTTTCGCTTTGTCTCCACTCTAGTGTTATTCCGCGTGCGTTGTCTCCACTTGAGTGTTGTGTCTTTAAGCCTTTGGGTATTTAAGCCAAAGCAACAAGGTATTTATGTCTTTCCAAAGCATGAAAAGTATTCAAGTATTGAAGTATTAAGCATGCTGCAGCCAGAAGGAACTCATTGCTTGTTATTTTTACTTGTATGCTTGCCCTGATACTTGAAAAATAAGTATATTATTTACATGGCCAAACGATTAAAACTGCGCTCTCGTGTGTTCTGATATATCATTCAAAGCAATATTATTTGATATATAATTTAAAAATCCACCTCTGGTTCCGAGTTGAGAATTGGAGACGTTACTCTTTTCCAAAAGAATTGAAAAAAATAAAAATCAAGTTTATATAATATACGTTTCATGCGTACACCGGCAATAATTTCCATTTTCCGGCTTTTCACGCTTACATTTCGAGCTGACCTAAATCGAAATGCATTGGTCTTTTCATTTCCCTCCCCGAGCTGTTTCGTGCTCCACGCTGTTTTCCCAAACTCAATTTGCAAATTGATAAGGCAAGAGACTGTAAAGCATTACCTTTATGAGAAAGTTCACGGCCGTGTACAGAGTCGATTTTCATTTGAAAAGCCCAAGTTTGAACTCAAAGTTGAGGTGCCCACGGTCGACTACAAGCCAGTCAGGAATCGTACTAAGGGCAGAAGTTAGTTTGCTTTACTTCGCTTAGGAAAGCGCACGACCGAATTACTGAGAGGCGTTCTGGGCCTATACTTTCAAAAAAAGTTAAGAGATCGTAAGTTCATCAGCCAATCATTGACGGCCTTTCAAGCCAAATAAACCAATCATAGACAAGAAAATAGAGCGTAAGTACTTACGTTCACTTAGCGAGTTTTGAAAGTATGGCCCCTGGGCTATAGTGACTTGAGTGCTGAATTATTCTGAGCCCTTGGGCTGCTTCCTTACACGTCAAACAAACATTTAGGAATGGTTTTAGTTGGTTCAAGCTCTCAAGTTTATTTTACTGTTGATGTAAATAGCTTATATATACTTCCTCTTTAATTTATATTCATTTTTGGGAGGCCTAAGTCTCTAGAAGAGTGGCTTCCATCCAGAGAATTCATTTATTTCTTTTTGTGTGCAACTTGATATTACGAATAAATTGTCTATAATTCCATCCCTTAGACAAAAGTCTTTTTTGCACGTCGTTCCTACTTTCTGATCTGTGAATTTTTCATCAAATATGTTATATATTTGTCAGAGATGGTGTGAAGGTGTTTTTGAAGCCAGGAACCGAAAACATATAGTGGTTGATGACGCGCGTGTTCACAATATTGCAAGGTAATAATCCATAGTAACGACGGACTTATAGCCAGCTAGCATTTCTTCGGTCATAATTTGGGCAAGACGATGCGACAGACACATTTTAGCGTGTCTCATAATTTTCTCTTATGGTTGGTGTCTATGGGCGAACTGTAGTTTCTCATTAGTTTCGCATGAGAATTGATTAAAAATTGCATAGTACTATAATGACCAAAATCTTGGATGTTTCAACACATTAATTTGCGTATTTTGAATTCATTTTACATTTCCAAAGCAGAGACTTACTCTACGAGTAATACATGCATTTGGTGAAACGTAATTATTTATACAAAGTAATACATGCATTTGGTGAAACGTCATTATTTATACATAGTAATACATGCATTTGGTGAAACGTCATTATTTATACATATTAATACATGAATTTGGTGAAACGTCATTATTTATACATATTAATACATGCATTTGGTGAAACGTAATTATTTATACATAGTAATACATGCATTTGGTGAAACGACGTCGCAATAGAAGTTCACGCAGCAGTCAAGACACTTGAGACTTGTGACTGGGACTGACAGTTTAGTCCGCTTCAAGTCCTCTTGACTTCGAACAAGCTTCTTCAAGTAATATTAACGGAGACCGTGAAGTATTTTCACAAGAAACAAACTCAGAATGTGAAGTGCTTCCATTAATGAGGAAGAAGCTGGAATTGCTTACTTGTATTGTGTTGACGATAATTTAATATCTAATCAGACTATGAATAATATCGTTAGGCTAATTGCTTACAGGCATAGGCAATCAAGGAAAAGCCGTTCTGTTCACGACATTTTAAACTAAAATGATTTCAAATAGTTTTACTTTGTTTCAATTTGTCACTCCTCAAGAGTTTGGGAACTATTTTGAAACATTGTTAAAACTTTTTAAAGTTAAACTTACCTAAATATAAAAGATTTTCCTTTAATTTCCTCACATGTTACTTCTTCCTTTTCCTTCAATCCATCCAATATATTCTATATTCACTCACAAATCAATTTTAACCCGTATCTTGGCATCGAATATCACTTCAATCGGCATCGATACCCTGTAGAGTTTTAATCCCCGCTCTCTGATATCCCTGCACTCGCCGAAGCGAGGTCCCTGTAGGTGAATTTGCCGTACGAGATTGCCAATTTAGCGCGTGTTAATCCTCGAAGATGGCGAGCCCGACTCTCTGGGGAGAATTCAACCGAAAGCCAGACTCTGAAACCGGATGTTCATCAAGCCGAGTTAAGTTAGTTAGTTAAATGTTAAATTAACTAGTTTTATTAATTAACTGTCTAGTTAAATTAGTTTGCCCTAATATAATTGTATGACGACTCTTATGGGATGGCATTACACAGGTGCCATCCCATAACATTTATAACACTGGAATTATATTTAATATTGGACCTGATTTGGAGCGAATATGAAACAGAGACATGAATAAAAAAGATATTTTATTTTTTCTCTATTAATGAAAAATAGAAATGTTTGTACGCGCAACTCAATTTAAGTTCAAGATGGAACTTTAACTGTTTTTCAGTAGAAGGATTGAAAATTATTTTTAATCTCGGACCTGATTTGGAGCGCATATGAAACAGAGACACGAATGAAAAAGATATTTTATTTTTCCACTAATAATGAAAAATAGAAATGTTCGTACGCGCAGCTCAATTCACGTTCAATTTGAAACTTTAAATGTTTTCCTGTAGAAGGTTAAATTCCTTCTCTGAAGCTGCCAGTAGACAGGACTGGTGACGTTTCAATGACAACTGATCTTTAAGACGTCGGCTGCCAACGCATACAAATGAGAATGCGATGAAATCGTCCCATAAAACACGTAATTTAAATTTTAAATAAACTTTGCTAGCTCGCATTACCGATTTACCTGTCCATACAGTTTAGTAGCGACATTTAACATAAGAAATGTTCGAATTTACTTATTGGGCCTTTGTTCAGCATTATATGAAAGCCTAGAATTTTCATTTTTTCAAAATATTTGCATACTCAATTTTTTAAATAATCTGGTCGAACTTTAATGGAAAATTTACATCCTTAGGCTCTTTTCGTTAGTACACAAAATAAAATCATCCATTCAATTTTATATTTTGGTTTGGATTCTTTAGGAGCGGTCGCTGTGCTGGACTTTACGACGTCGGATCGGACGGATGCAAAGCGATATTTGCCTCAAAGGTCCTTCCGCTAACCTACAAGTGGTCGTTTCCGACGAATATGGGATTTGTTATTTAACAATGAAAGTAAAATACTAAATGTGGCTCTATTCAGCTTAGTTTCAGAAGCATTTGTTTACCAAATATTGGCCTGGACATTTCCTGGCTTTGTTTCAGTGCTCGCGCGTTCGCTTATGGTCTTTGATGGACTGAAAATTTTCCATCGTAGTTATTGAGATCCGAGGGGCCATACTTTCAAAATTCGCTAGGTGAACGTAAGTATTTGCGCTCTATTTTCTTGTCTATGATTGGTGGATTTTGCTTGAAATGCCGTCAATGATTGGCTGATGAACTTACGATCTCTTAACTTTTGTTGAAATTATAGGCCCAAAGACGGCAGTGGTGATTGAAAAGTACATATAACGAAGCGGCCAAAGAAGCTGCTGCTCATTTTAAGCCAAATTCCCGGTGATGAAATTCAGGAAGCATCTCTGGAACGCACTTCCTAGATGAAATTAAGGCCCATCTTCTGGACGAGTCTCTCGCTTCAAATTCAGGGTACGGGGCGAGGAGAATTGAATTGCAACGCACCTACCTTAACTCGATGACATCCTTTAGCAAAGAGGAAGTTCTTGCTAGGATATTACGTTTACCGAGCGGAAAATTAGCTGACTAGATTCTTATGACGCATTCGGAAGCTCGCAAATGTTACCGTAATTATCGACACTGTTACCGTACGTAGTAGCTTCTGTTATGATAAACATTTTGAGCTCGGCTGTGAAATTGTTACCCTGCCATATAATTATTATTATATTACAATGACATTATCTATGAACAATTTTGAAGATATTACAATATTGCAGATAATATGCATAACCCTTTTTCTCAATCAAGAATAATTATATTTTATTAGTTACATTTCAGACACAAATGATTTTGACATCCAGATGTGCTTGTTATTTGGGCATAGCTCTGGTATTAAGTGCGTTTATGAACTGCCTTGTAATTCTTAAAAAAAATTAATTACATTTAAATGCGGATTACAAAGCTTCCGTGATTTATGCAGTGCCATCCAGGTTTTATTTTTATTATTAACAGGCTTTTAAAAATTGTTCAAAATAGGAAAACAGTATTCCAATCCTCAACTCAAGTTTCCAAAAAGCGAATTGTTCAAAATAGGAAAACAATATTCCAATCCTCAACTCAAGTTTCCCAAAATTACTAAAATTTCTAAAAAAATAATATTGCACGAAAAATATACAAAACCTTCGTGTTTTCAATGATAAACATTATCTATGGTGATTTCTAGGCTAGTGCACCACGGCCTATGATAATTTCAATATACGTTTGTCAGTGAAACTTTTGTAAAAGTAATACCTGTACAAAGATTGGTTCGGTATAATTTGCTGGCCGCCAGATGTAGAACCAAGGCTTTATAGCCGACATCATTAGCCTGCACTAATGAGAGAAGTTCTTGGCAAACTTTCAATTTATAATCGATTGCCGCCTACTGAATGATATCAATCTGCAGCACCACGCCAAATGTCTGGAGCTCAAGACTACGTGCTATTTTTTATTGTCAGATGGATACATAAAACAGATAAATTTGGAAGACCCGATGAGATTTTAATGCCTAATTTTCTATATAAGAAATAGTTGAAGTGAGTTGTACCGAATTAGATATAATTACCGAAAATATTTCGTTATGGGTGTACCTAGCAACTAACATCAGAATTGTAAATCGTCTTTTCGACCTAGCATAATTCAATCAAATTCAGTAATATACTGGAGCCAATATAGTTAAAAAGCTGATGAATAGAAAAATTTTTCATCTGTGGAAGCTATTTCCGTCAATCAAAAATACAGAAATGACTCGAAATTGCGCTTTAATTAAATTCGTTTATCAAAAGATACTTAAATGTCAGTCGTAACAACCGTAGATTAACCGTAAAATCATCTGGTGATGCGCCATCTTAAAATTAGTTTATTAAGTAACTACATACATTTTGAACAAAATTCCTTGTAAAGAATTCTCCTTCTATTTGAATGATATATTACAAAACAAGATATACATCTAGCATTCTCATTGAGCCCTCATGCCTAAAAACCATTAACATAATGCATTTCCGATTTTGTGCTAAAATTTCAAAGAAAAACATGCACCATATTTCTTTTCAGGTGAAGTTCACTGAACATTTAACCCATGAATTTTTTTCCAAATTTTAAGGTACTTATATTCCATCGTCTTACAGATTTGGTCTGGATCTAATAATGAATCCTAAAGGTGACGGAAAATCTTGAAAATATTGATAGCTAAGCCTAGAATGCGTACTAGTAAATAGATAAAAAATACCATGACTTCCCCATGACTCTCCATGATCATCAATATAATTTTCCAAGACTCGTATACGACAGGTTCAGCATGAAGCCAAAAAAAATTAACTCAGTACTCACTGCAGTGAGTGACAGAGAGCGCATTTTCTCGTCGACAAAAACTTGAGGTCACGGACGGACAGACAGACAGACGGACATGGCGAGCACAATAGTGCATTTTTTCCATAAATGAGAAAATGCGCTAAAAAGTCGTTTTGCAAGTGTTCGAGCAAAGCTCGTCACTAGCACGTGCTATTCAAGAATTCTAGGAACGGGTTGACATCAAGATAGATTGCTTCGCCGACACAAGTAAACGCTCATGTTTACTTGAGAATGTCATTACTGAATTCAAACAGAATCAATATGATAGCAAACAAATCGATGCCTCATGCCAAATGAGGAACTAATTATGGCATTGAATAAGTAGAGGGCATTGTCAATTACGATTACATTGAAACTTTCAAGAAATCGAACATATTTCTACCGCATGGAGAATATTGTACCGGAGTAACTAAGACATGTGGGACTACATGATTAGACTGAAGGAATCGTCTTTTACTCCTAATTGAATATATATGGTTGACTTTGATTTCTTGAGCTCGGTATTGGCTTTTGCTATTTTTATTCATACAGTGCTGTGACCGAGCGTCATAGTTGTAGTCAAGGGACACAGCTCGTCTCGCTGTCTCTTATACGTGTCGGCCTGTTACTGGAAATACACATCTCTGTTTGTGTCTGTGTTTGTATCCTGGCTGAGCCATACAAATATAACCCCTTGAAGGAGAATTAAGTTTTACCGTATGACTCCAGTCCAGCCTACCTCACGAATCCATAAGCAGCAAGATCCATTGTCCTATAAATGGCTTCCCTGTCGGTCATCAATCCGCGAATCTTTTCTTGGTAAATGCTGTCTTGTAAAGACAGTGTAATGAATTTCACTGTCTTTACTTCTAAATTTTAAATTATATCTCAATTATTATCCACGTGTTTTTCTAAAAGTCAATGACAGCGAAGCCGCTTTCGTTATCATAGCGCAGAAATTATCCTACATCTGCAGCAGTTTTCCTCTGAAATATGTGCTATGGAGTGACAATAAAAATACATTGAGTAGTCATTAGTTAGAATCGTTCGAAATGAATTAAAGTAACCAGTTTCTTACCATAATTTTCTCTCATATGTAAAGAGAGCGACGATCGCCTTCCGCAGAACCAGAAACAAAAATAATTCACAAGCTAAAGATTGACCAAGCGTCCGTAGCCGATCGACTGAAAGTTTCAATGCTTTAGTAGCCTTCACGGACCTGTTTATGAAGTGTCCTCGGTATAATTATTCATTGATTTTCGTTAAAACTTCTTTCATAGTATCATATCTTTCATTCATGCTAAGGAATCCAATCCTAATTTCAGAAAAATCAATATAGCGATATTAAATTATAAATAAATTAATATTAATACTTAATTAATTATTTAAGTCAAAATTTACAAATAGTGAGGTCCGACCGACAGCACAAACAGCGAGCAGACGCAGCGCTCTTTATATACGCTCTTTTAAAATTTAATTAGACAAAGCCTCATTCTTTTTCTGAGTGCATATGTCAGGTTTTTAGCTATATTTCAATTATTATGTGTCGACTTTAGTTTCGAACAAATTATTTTTCTACTCAAATAATTGTTCTAGTCTTGCCAGCTACCAGCCTTATCATAAGCCCGTGATTAAGCTCCAGGCTGAGAATACAGTGCCTCACGGTCGAGCTGATGAATTTTAAATCTTAATAAGCATGGTGAACATCACTCGGAAAGATCGATGCTACATCAACTTCAAGAAACTTCGACCCCTTCAACTTCGTGCGCAAGATTATGCATGAACTTCCGTCACGCGCGAGTGCGTGAATTCAACACGTTGAGAAACACAACTACATGGAATTTATGGCCTCACAACGATTTCTCGTCACATTTGTCTCGAAACAAATGCACATTCATGTAAATACTGAATGAGTTGGTGATACGCGATGATGCAAGACAATGCTACGCATAGATAATATGTTGCTTGGGAAAATAAAAGTTTTTATAAACCATCACCACGACTAAGTTAAAAGTTGAACATTTGTGCTACAAATTGCTTTACAAAGTATGTTATGGTACAATTCAGTTTCTTTTTCTCGATTTATTAGAAATAATTTGTACATAATTGATAATTTGTGCATAATAATTTGTAATTTATATAGAAATATACCTTACAATAATAGAAATATAGCGTACAATATGCTATATTTGTGCAATTTCTTGACATGTATAGTACCAATGAGCCCATCGGCATTTCACCAGCGTCAGTCACGTCAAGATGTCATTACCGCCCAATACTCTGGTGATCAGATTCCAGACTTGCAGTCATTGTGCTCGATAATATTCTTCATCTGCCAGTCATTTCCAGTTTCTTTCTTTCTTCCGGCTTCTAGAGCACAAATTTAATGGTGGAATCGCATAGAGTACCATATTTCGTGACAGGCAATCTATTTCGCGCCCATCTCATGAACAGAATCCATAATATTATAGCGGTCACAATTCGTACGGATTCTCTACCTTCAATAAGGTTATTAAATACTGGAGTTGGGGATATTGGTCACTTTTTTGTAAACCTAAAGAATATATTTTTCAGTGTCGAATTTATCTTTCCATTTAGAATGCCGCAAATTTCAGCTATGGGATAATCACCATTAATTTTCAAGTGATGACGTGACAGATTGAATTTGTACTGATGATGTCAGTAATATATAAATATGCATAATAATACATAAATAATAGAAAAATGATATAATTTCTCAAAATAATATAATTTTTGTATTTTGATTTTGTGTTTGTATTTGAAAATCATATGCTCACCACAATGCGATCCTGTCTCGATAATTAAAAAATATTCTGGTCGAGGAAAGGTCATTTAAAAACACATATGTGTAGAATACACATACATATACGTGTATAAAACAGACATATACGTGCATTATACAGACACATATCTATATAATACAGACATATATGTGTATAATACAGACACATATGTATGTAATACAGACACAAATGTCTATAATACAGACACATGTATACCGAATACAGACGCCTATATGCAAGTATAGCAGCAGCAGACCGCTTTAATATGTGTGCATGACTGACGCTATAGCGATAATAGCGTTTCCACCCCATGATGGCAAACAATACATTTAAATACAAATGCTACACACAGATCATTTGTCTGTGTTTACTCGGAGGATGTTTATTGCGCGAATCATATAAAATCGCGTGTTGTTTATCGATGATGTTTATAGATGTTTATAGCGTGTATCGCGTGTATCGTAACCCATGCATTTTTTGGTAAAATTAAGAAAAAAACGTGAAATGCATAGCAAACGGTAAAAAGTGGGGTCCATTATAAATCTATCTCCTCCTTAAATTTACGTGCTACAACATCGAAAGACATTTCACTCCATTTGTAACATAAATATCTATCGACAATAGAACCCCTTTTTCTATTATTTATATTTATTTTTTAATACATTTTTTCATTCGTCGCAAAATTTTGCCCCCTTCCCCAACCCGCTTTTTTCAGTATATAATCAAACCATATACAAATTATAGAAAAATCTTCTATAGTCGCTGGTTGTTTTTTTCCAAATCTAATGATATTTCTATGAATGCTGTAGCTCGAAAATCATCGAAGGAGATTTTTCAGATGGCGTATTTTCAAAATTTAATTGTTGAATGGAGCCAAATAATTAAAATAAATTGAAAAAGAAGGGTAGACCCTCCGATTTCAGGGCAGACCCTCCTCTTAAATATATTCTCTACATAATAAACTATTTGCTCAACATCAAACAAAAATATAACAATTCATAATTAATTTTTATTAGCCGTTCGTAAGCTCTCGCCACGCCGAACGCCCAACACTACAGCTAGTGAATTACGATAGAATGAATTATGTTAATTACTTTCTATTGACTTTCCCTGGCGTTGCCGCTAATTGCGAGTGCATTTTTTACGAGGCAGCTACTTGAGAGATTGACTTTCTTTATATAAAATTAATCAGAAATTGGAGTCTTGGTAAGTTTATGATTTGAGTGAATCACTGCGCACTTACAACTGTTCTGAGTCAATACTGATAAACATTCATTCATTCATTTTTTATGAATGATGTATTCATTTTTTGAGGGATTGCATTTGAAGATGATAAGTAATGATACGTGACGATGATACGTGACGATGATACGTGACGATGATACGTGATGATGATGCGTGACGATGATACGTGACGATGATACGTGACGATGATACGTGACGATGATAC
>NW_025941784.1:87441-131464 GCF_000764305.2 Hyalella azteca
AGGGTAGTCTTACCCTCGAGGTGAGGGTAGTCTTACCCTCGAGGTAGGGTAGTCTTACCCTCGAGGTAGGGTAGTCTTACCCTCGATGTGAGGGTAGTCTTACCCTCGAGGAAAGGGTACCTTTACCCTCGATGTGAGGGTAGTCTTACCCTCGAGGTAGGGTAGTCTTACCTTCGAGGTGAGGGTAGTCTTACCCTCGAGGTAGGGTTGTCTTACCCTCGAGGTGAGGGCAGTCTTACCCTCGAGGTGAGGGTAGTCTTACCCTCGAAGAGAGGGTAGTCTTACCCTCGAGGTTAGGGTAGTCTTACCTTCGAGGTGAGGGCAGTCTTACCCTCGAGGTGAGGGTAGTCTTACTCTCGATGTGAGGGTAGTCTTACCCTCGAGGTGAGGGTAGTCTTACCCTCGAGGTAGGGTAGCCTTACCTTCTAATTTAGGGTCCTTTTACCCTGGAAGGATCGTAGGATACATGTCACCGGGATCTGTTTAGCGTTAACTGTAAACCAGCACATGTAATACTTTCCTTGTTGTAAACAATATAAAGCTTTTTTTTTGTTCATTATTTTAAGAGTATATCATTACAATTATAATCCAAGTTAGTTTCCCATCGGCCTGGGACAAGTCGTAGTTATCTTGAATAATTTTTATCGTTTAAAAAATGCCAAAATTCATAAAGACGTAGGAATAACATGCGGGCGGGAGCTTCACGCCGATGCCACCTTATTGGCTGGTTATGAACTCATACATAATGTTTGTGATTAGCTGATGAACTAAATAGATTGAACTTTTATTAACATATTAACTCGCTAAATGAAACACATCTCGATTGATGAAACACAAATGTGTTCATCAGCAATTAAAGGCTGATGAACACAAAGTTTGACCTGCGATTGGCTTTTGAACACACTAAATTGAACTGCAATGGGACCATTATTTCCAGTTCGTATGTTACTCTCGTACTTTGCAGATTATTAATACTGATATAAATACAATGTATGTACTATGAGTTACGGAGAAGTTTGATGGAAGCTCTCCCCAAATGTAATAACTTCTGTTCCACCAGTTCTCGCTACTCATTCGTCCGACCTTTTGAAGTGCTGCAGGTTTTCATTCCTTCACTTCAATGAAGAAAAAAATTCGATTCCACAAGCTTGGCAATAAATCTGGCGTTTGAATTGCTGAGCGCTTGCGATATCGCCACTTATTGAGCCGCAAAAAATTCTCCCAAAAGTTTACGACTCAATACACGGAGTTGTAAGAGAGTGTCGTTCATTTTTCGTGATTCAACCAAATTCCCTGTTCAGATTTCAATATTTTTCAGCATTGATGAACAATAAAAATAATTTGAATAAAGAGCGCGTAAAAGAGTATGGCATGGATTGGGTATTATGTGAATATTTTTTCTTCAAATCGCGTAGATTTTTATGCATCTGTGATAGAGCTACGACTGTACGAGAGTTACTCCCACGCTTTGGCTTCTAAAGAAACGCATCAGCATCGGAACTGAGAGGAAGACGACGCCGCACCACACCTCACGCCACCACAGCCACCTGCTGACTGAGGCTACGGCGAGCCTCGAGCCTCGCCTTTACGCGGCGTCGGCGGCGGCAGCGCGAGGCACACCCACCGCTGCACCCCTGCTGCCTCACCCCCCTGCCACCCACCGCTGCACCCCTGCTGCCTCCATCCCCTTTTCCTAACCTCCTCCCTTTTCATCCTCCAAGAACTTGATGACATTTACATTGATTTTTCCCCATCTGATGAAGTTTAATATCGATAAACCTGTTCATGCTGCAGATTAAAATTCAACAAGGACAGTTTGCAATTTCCTTGTCGTTCCTTCATTAATTCGATGAATGTGCAAAAATTGTTTGTAGATTTAGAAATTGTTTAAAAACAATTAAATTCTTCGCTCATTTATACATTTAGTTGATTAACGGTATTTGAATCATTATTACCTAATTTTTAATGACACCTCATTTATCAGCCACTGAATATTTAATAATACAACCGCGATTCCAAACGATGACGTCTGAGTGCATCTGAATGTAGGAGAATTATTGGCTTGGATGTTCCATTTAAAAATTAATTTTTCGGCTATGTAAATTTCGACCTGACAATCTCAATATTGCGTCTCGCGTATAGTTAATGCTAGACCTAAACAGTATCGTTGCATAATTTTTCGTTAAAAAAGGACTCTAAGTTCGGATGAAAGTGTTAACGAATTCTTCATCCGAATGTCACAAAATTCATCCACATCCATGTAGAATTGTAGAATCGTCTGCGTGTTCGAATTAGTTCGCATTACACCAAAAGAAAAAGTAGCAATCGAGATCTGAAGAGATTTTATCTTTATCTTTAATTTAAATATATGAAAGAGCTTCCAATGCCTTTAACGACGAAAGCGAAATTGAAAAATCTGTGTGATTCATTTCGTATGTATACCTATGTATTTTCTCTTATTTTCTCTCTTATTTATTTCTCTTATTTATTTTCTCTCTTATTTCTCTTATTTATTTACCTTTTTCTCTTATTTTAGAATTTTCTACATGTTCACTACAGCAACTCACTAACTTAATTCTGTAGGGAATACTTGGCCGAGACGGTTTAATTGAGGTGCTTTCCTAATGAGACGTTCAATGAATTTTTGAAGCAATTAGAGTAAACGAGGTCGTAATGAGACGCTGGTTTACACTTTATACAATTACCTTGCGTAAAGAAATAACTCGTCCAACACGAATACAACTACTTCAGACATTGAAATGTGATAGATATAATTTTAGATCTTTATTATGTTAAACCTCTCTACCTATTCTTTAGCCATCGCTCAATTTAATGTCTTCGATCACTTTTCAAACTTAAATGAAACTTTATATACTTCACCGTTCTTCAAGATCCATCATATAGTGCGAGTGAAAAGGCTGCCGTATAACGTCATTCCCATTCCGTAACTCCCTTGACCGTTAGCATTATTAGCTTATTATTATAATAAGCTAATAATGCTAATATATAATATTATTATATTATTATACTAAGGGAGTAATATTATTATTACTCCCTTAGTAGCATTATTACTTCGGGTGGCCGTGTATCAGCCATAGATCTGTACCTACGTAGAGGGTACAAATCTATTACACATCTATTACGTTACAGATAAATCAGATTATAAATTTGATAATCTGATCGTTACAGATAGATACAGATTATAGATAGATGTAACGTAATAGATCTATTACAGATATATTACGTTATAGAATGAGTAACATACCCACGCAGCCGTTACTCATTCTTCTGTCTCACTCACAGCTTAATCGCACCGCTAATTTTGAGATCAGGGGCCATACTTCCAAAACTCGCTAAGTGAAGGTAAGAACTTACGCTCTATTTTCTTGTCTGTGATTGGTGGATTTTGCTGTAAAGGCCGCCAATGATTGGCTGATGAACTTACGATCTCTTAACTTTTTTTGAAAGTATAGGCCCTGACTGCCTAGGCGTGTGGCGGTTAAGTTGACAACCTCGTACCGGCTAATGGTCGAATAGATGCGAATGGTTGCGTAGATTTCCACTTGTGAAGCACTTCTCTTGGTTAAATACTGAATCGCTGCTCTGTTGGCTGTGACAACGGACAACGATGTTAACGGACGACGATGTTAACGGACGACGATGTTAACGGACGACGATGTTAACGGACGACGATGTTAACGGATTACTCCCTTAGTAGCATTATTACTTCGGGTGGCCGTGTACAGCAATAGATCTGTACCCACGTAAAGTGTACAGATCTATTGCACATCTATTACGCTACAGATAGATTAGATTATAGATCTGATAATCTGATCTTTACAGATAGATACAGATTATAAATAGATGTAACGTAATAGATCAATTACAGATATATTACGGTACAGAACGAGTAACGTACCCACGCAGCCGTAACTCATTCCTCCGTCTCACTAGCAGCTTTAATCGCACCGCTAATTTAGGGGCCATACTCCCAAAACTCGCTAAGTGAAGGTAAGTACTTACGCTCTATTTTCTTGTCTGTGATTGGTGGATTTTGCTGTAAATGCCGTCAATGATTGGCTGATGAACTTACGATCTCTTAACTTTTTTTGAAAGTATGGGCCCTGACTGCCTGTATGGCGGTTAGGTTGACAACGTCGTACAGGCAAATGGTTGAGAAGATTTCCAATTGTGAAGCGCTTCTCTTGGCTGAATACTGAATCGCTGCTGCTGTTGGCTGTGACAACGGACGACGATGTTAACGGACAACGATGTTACGGACGACGATGTTAACGGACAACGATGTTACTCATGCATAAATCGAATGATGATGTAAAAGGCATAATCGTGTTGTTTTAGCAGGAACGTTCATAGTGTTTTATGTTTATTTTTAAAGAGACGAGAAGGAGTCAGTGATGTTGTCACTAGTTTGTTGTGTAATTCAAGAGTCGTAGTTTTAAAAATGAATGAATGTATTTTGCTGCTCTTGCTTCTCGAAAATGCCGTTCCATGCACAACGGCAGCGTTCTACGCAGTAAAAATTCAATTATAAATATATTTGAGCTAAACACGGCTTGTTTTTTACATATAAAGTTTATTTCTTCATTATTAAGGTATTCATGCATCGTACTTTAGCGCATTTTCTCATTTATGGAAAATGGCGCTATTATGCTCATGTCCGTCCGTCTGTCCGTCCGTCTGTCTGTCTGTCTGTCTGTCTGTCTGTCTGTCTGTCTGTCTGTCTGTTTGTCTGTCTGTCTGTGACTTCACGTTTTTGTCGATTTTGAGGAACTGCGCTCTCTGTCACTCACTGCAGTGAGAACTGAGTTATATTTTTTAGAATTCCCCTGATAATTTATGAGTTTACAGTCTAGCGCCTGAAGTCATCGACGACTTTAGTTTCAATACAAAATCATTGAATTGCCCCGACGAATTTACTTTAGAATCTTTGCTGCAGACATCAATTACTGAAGTAATAGNGACTAGCATTCAAGGTTCCTTTGTTATAGCCTCAACGTGGCAGCATAACTCAACGCGAGTTATTTACAATATTGTTGAATTAACTTGTTTAGTTATTGTTGCAATTGTTGATGTTGCTGTGGATGTCAGTGCTTCGAAATACATGAATAATACCACGTTATTGTTGCTCCGTCTCTCTGTATATGTTATTGTTGCTCCTCCGTTCGCTTGCGGGCAAGGGGGTGTTTATTTTGGCTTCATGCCCGGCCGTCAAGTTTAAAAAGGAATATAACAACGAATATTTTTACGAAATACTTGCGTATCTTAGTACGAAATACTAGCAAAACCTGGTATAAAATATTAGCGAAGCTTAGTGTAATACTAGCGAAGTTCAACGAGCAAACATAACGTAGTTTACAAATAAATTGGGTTTCGGTGGCTATGATATGTTGAGGAGATACCAAGATGTAGGAACTGGATTAATATGCAAAGCTCATGCCCGGCCGCCAAGTTTAAAAAGGAAATAACAACGAATATTTTTACGAAATACTGGCGTACCTTTGTACGATATACTAGCGAAACCTGGTATGAAATATCAACGAAGTTAGTGCGTAATAATAGCGATGTTCAACGAGCAAACATAACGTAGTTAGTAAGAAAATTTAGTATCGGTGGCTATGATATGTACATAGAGAACAAATAGCCTCAACACAGCTTCAATTTTCGTTAAGACCGCAATGTAAATGTATTCTCAGTTTTTAAATTTTGTGCTATCACAATAACTGCAATATGCAACCGCTGCCCAGTAACTGATTTGTCATTTTTATGTTGAGGTTCAGAGGAGGGAATACGTTAAATGAAATTGAAGTTCTTTAGCCTCGGCTGACGAGAAATGTAAAGAATATACAAAGGGATTTAGGAGAAGTGCAACAGGTTACTTTCAGTTGAGTGCAAAGTTATTTTGATTGTCGGGTGCTTGCAATCTTAATTAGGCGTCTTGTTTTATTGAATTATGAGAAATACTTGAGAAGAATAATACCTATCCTTGCGAGCATAGCGATGTTTGTTTCATTTTACTTTGCTGCTTATAAGTGCAATGCTGCTGTACCTTGCCCTATAAAAATTCATTGAGTTTTTCAGTTAGGTAAAATGATACGGAAGAAAAGGAAAATTAAAGATAAGGAATACGTGATGTTCTAGTGCAGAAGATTCACCTAAAAATTATTAATTTCATTATTACTTTCCATTTTTTGACGATGCGGTTAAAGTAGAAGTTGCTGCAATTAAAAAAAGTCGTCACTACAGAAGGATTATCTGTTGAAACTTGGTTTGAAAATAAAATCTTCCCTCAGATCTATTGATAGACGAGGCATCAAAGTGAGCTACTGCTTTGGCCAGATATTTCCCATGGTATATATCTGATACATAAAAAACGAACAAACCAATTAACACTCAATAATTCCAGACAATAATCCTTCTATATCTGGTCGTCTATATTTTAGCTGGCATGAATCATAGATGTCAGGACGCGTGGGAGGCAACCTTTACCGACCTGATCTTTACTTTCATAAAGAGTTAAGAGATCGTAAGTTCATCAGCCAATCATTGACGGCCTTTCAAGCAAAATCCACCAATCAAAGACAAGAAAATAGAGCGTAAATACTTACGTTCACTTAGCGAGTTTTGAAAGTATGGCCCCTGATCTATATTGAACCTTTCATTCATATGACAATCAGTTCAGCAGTATAGGGCTCGAAGATAAAATTTGTTCTGAATTGATGCTTGCAGAAATCCAAATATAAATTAAATTTTCAGACTTCAACTTTTCGAAAATTTACTATTGTGCTCGTAGCACCTGCTACTTTATTAAGTTGTATTGCGTGAAGTTGGATGTTATTCATAGCACAATTAAAGTGGAGTGCCTTTTTCTTATGAACTTTATGCCTTACTCTTTCTTACTTCCTCTTTCTACTATAATTTTTTACGTTACTTTCCTTACATTGCTTATTTACTTAACTTTTTTTACTGTTCTACTCCCACTTATGAACCCCCAACTGTCCTTTCAACTCTTATAATTAAGTATTTCCAGCTGACAAAGTTGAAGTTAAATTTTAGCGTCGTATTTTCAAGCCTCTAATTTTACTTCCTTCTGTATATTTACTCAAATCAATAAATGCATGCCAAGAGGAATTCTATAAAATTGTGGCTAGAAGTAAAGGTAGAAAAAGATTTTATTGTAAATGATTTCANAATACTCTTCCATCATGTGTACATACAGTCAATTAATACTTCATGCAGTACGATACTCTTCCCATCATGTGTACATGCAGTCAATTAATACTTCAGGCAGTACAATACTCTTCTCTTCCTGATACGAAATTATTTTGCGTGCAAATTGCCCCGAGGAAATGGTACAGCTTCCGACGAGCGTTCGGGCAGTCAATTGTTTTTTTAATTACTTCAAATGCTTTTTATTTACATTGATTCAGGTTGTTGATTAATATGAATAAATAACAAACTGTGATACTAATAGTGAAACGAGGCAAAATGCAGCGTAAACTGCACAATGCAGAAAATTGGCTCCGATAGCTCCTACTAATTGCAAAATGAGTTATTCTTACTAATACTAAATGTTTAATTCAACGTCGAATAGAATTGCAAACTAATATGAGAACAGCTCATTCCAAGGAAAGCACAAAAATTGGGAGATTTTTATCATCCAAACATAAAAGTAGAAGGTTCACACCTCAACATGAACCTACATTGAAATCAAGTATTTCCGTAACCAACATATTGATTAAAGTGTATAGATTGAACTCTTTCATTTAAAGACGAAAGTGGAAGTTGTCACTCTCATAGTTTTTCTCAATGCGCAGAGGCGCACGGTGTATTTTAAAGCGCTATGTGAAAATTCAATTTAGAGTCGCTGAGCATTTAGGTAACAGTCGCTCATTCAGCTCATACAGCGGTAGGCTTTCGCACCGAGCAGTTCCAAGTCTTGCTGGCTGATAGAGAAACCGTAAAATTTTAGCTTTCGGCTCAAAAAGGGTTGCAAAATTGATGCAGATGCTCAGTTTTGTTTGAGTTTTCATGGAATTCTATTTTTATAGGCAAAGTAAAACGTTTGTTTGATTTCTTTCATCTCATTCTCGAGTGAGATAAAATAGATTAGAATTAAAAACAAATCGAACTTTGTTCTTTTATATCTCTTTATTTATCCCCAATAAAAATACTCTATAACTTATGCCTCCACAAATCTCTTGAGCAAAGATGGCTGCCCCTCAATGCCAAAAACACTTTCACATAACTGAAAATATCCAAGCGTCTGCCACGGATACACAGGACTCCTGTCGACCATTTTTTCTCACTAAATAAAAACAACATCCGTAATTTTTCGCTGTGTTCACGGCAGTCAAAATCCTCGAGTACAAAGTTTTTGTGTGCACTCCGTCGTGTATTGCATTTCAGTTCTCCAGTCAGATAAGAAATAGCTGATCCGACAGCTTTCTTTGGTCGCCTGAATTTAGCGACATGTTACCTCGTAAAAAACGTTTCGTGTGTTAACATTTTCTAAAATGTTGTTAATGTAACATTTTCTAAAATGTTACATGCATAATTAAGATTTCTCAAAAATACTACCATCGACTCTGTCAATAATTTTTGCAATTTGGGGTTAAAATGTAACGAATGGCTTGACTTTTGGTAGGATCTTGCAGATTTGGGCCCTAAAAAATGTTGACATTTACTCGATAGTGACTTAAAAAATAAGAAGCTCTATTTTTGAGAATGTTTCTTCAATATTATATAGCGTCACGTTAACTTGTCGGTCTTCCGCCAAGTTTTGTCTTCAGACTTTTTAATGAGTTAATATTAAATAAGGTTTATTTTTAATTGGGAAACATGAGACTTTTTAACGAGGGATAATATCGAGCTACGAGCGTATTTAATAGTGCGAGTAATAGAACTTGAATTTGTTTTTATAGTATAAAAATAAATTTACTAATCCATCTAATATGCTCTTTTTGAAGCTGTACGCTTGTTTTGCGTTTCATCTTAATAGCGTTTTTTTAGATCTACATTAATAAGTTCGAAGTAATAAGCAATAGGGCGAGCATTTCTACCTTAGGTGAGAATTAGTAAGGGTGATCTGAATGATAAGTAATGAATAATTCCTTAATTGTTATTCATTCAAAACGGGGAATTAAATTTGACACACGCTTTGATGAGTGTGACTTAGAAGCTATAATCACCAAAATTAACAGGATCATCATAATATCAATAAGTGTCAAGAGGATGTTATCATTTTTTTGTTCAGGAAATATTTAGCGGAGAGTTGAATGATAAAAATCAATTCTTTTCGGATTTTCTATCTCATATACATAAAATTTCATACAGAGATAAATTATTTCACCTTTCCTCTATGATAAACATTTAAAATCATTCAAATTTCCGAAATTTGCCTCTGATTAAATGAACTTGATTTACTCTTAGCACTGGATATTATAGCCTATGTTGGATAAATACTACTAAGAAGTTGATTTTTGATGAATCGTTTCATATAATAATTGTTCCAAAAAACAAAATTAATAGGCTTACAATTCCTAGTTAGAAGTCCTGAGAATAATAATCTTGGATGATGCTAAACACATTGAAGCTTCACAGCGCGTGAAGATATTTCACAAAATTTAGTTATTATTATTTAAATGATATATGAGCACTGCTAATATTGCTACATAGTTTAAAAGCTTTCTTGTTAATCCCTTGAGCCAATGAAATTATTTTATTTTTCATGTGAGTTATAATGTTTATTTAAGTAACTTGGCTTGAAACTGTTAAATTTGTGAGATGTGTTTTTTTTCAATGAACCAGAAATGGCTTTTTAGCGAAATCTGAAGAAGCGCATTGTGTTGTTACACGATCAATTTCAACTATGCTTCTGAATATTTTCAATTGTCATGCAATATATAAAATAAATGGCGGCATAGAAACTACATCAATGTTTCTGCTCGAAATCGCGTATGCAAATTCTACAGTATTGCATGTTTAGTTTAAATTAAAATTTGCGCAAATCCTATTAA
The DNA here is from genome assembly GCF_000764305.2 of Hyalella azteca. Classification (NCBI taxonomy): domain Eukaryota; kingdom Metazoa; phylum Arthropoda; class Malacostraca; order Amphipoda; family Hyalellidae; genus Hyalella; species Hyalella azteca. The sequence goes on from NW_025941784.1 coordinate 97,479, forward strand.
CCAATTAACATATTTGAAATCTAGAATTTAAATTATCGCAACTGAGTTCGATGATTTTATTTAAGAATTAATTCTCCGTTGGTCCCTGCTTCTCGTAAACATTACAACCCTCTGACTGCAATGAAATTCATGCTCATCTTGTCACAATTTATTTTCTAAATTGCAATCAAATAGTCGGTTTTTATTTCCAGCGAATAAAGAACATTATAGTATAGTAAAACAATATATATAACAATATCTTTTTCTCTTCTAGTCTTCACCTTTATATTCTAGCTCGGCAATACTGACTTCAGTTTCACGTTTTAAATTTCCAAAACAATCTCAAAGCAATTTTTTCATGTTTTATAGTATAAAAATATGATAAATATTGCGATGTTTCCTGTTCGTTTTAGTGAGCCTCAGAACGAGGCATCTCACCGACTCTGCCTCCCACAGCCAGAAAAAAACATATTATGAGCGGAAAAATACATATCTTGCCAATCTCTGCCTAAAAAAAAACATATTATGAGCGAAAAAATACATACCTTGCCAATCTCTGCCTCCCACAGCCAGAAAAAAAAAAACATATTATGAGCGGAAAAATACGTATCTGCGTAATCTCTGCCTCCCACTGACAGAAAAAAAAACATATTATGAGTGGGCAAATACATATCTGCGCAAACTCTGCCTCCCACAGCCAGGAAAAAAACATATTATGAGCGGAAAAACACATATCTGCGCAATTTCTGCCTCCCACTGACAGAAAAAAACCTGTCCCTGAACACCATTTCTTGATGTTTTTTTAACGTTAATGGAAACGCGGCTCTGCATTTCTCTTTTGTTTAGTGGAGATAAGCTTGTAACAAATGTTGGATATACACGCATATTTTTCGATATTTTCATAAGGATTTACGTACGTTAATGCATATTTTAGTCAGAATACAGAAGAATTTGTCTCTTTATGTTAACGAAATAACAATCACATAATAATGTTATACTAAGGTCTGAAAATACTCTATAAAAATTATCAGTCGGTTTGGAAAATAATTTATATTTTTTATTCCAGGACTTCATTCCACGATATCTTAGTTTCAATAATTAAGTTGTGAAAATAATCAAGTAATAATTTATTGCAGTGATGCAAATTAAAATCGCGAATAATAGATTCGTAGCAGTGAATTAAACCTGAACGATACTTAATATTTAATTATTTTTAAATAGGAAAGTACAAGTAGCTTCTGTTGCATTAGTACAGTATTCCCTAGAATTTCTTGTGATTTGATTATTGTTCAATAATATGATACATTTATTATAATAGTGAATTATTCAAGGAAAGTTTGAAATTTTTATTAGTTTTAAATACTATACTAGTAATATAGATATCAGTGAATTAGTACAGTCAATTAGCTCACCTATACGTTAAATAAATAATAATCACATAATAATGTTACACTAAGGTCGGAATATAATCTTTAAAAAATCTTCAGTCGGTTGGTAAAATAATAGCACCTTGTAATTTTGATCCCAGGGCTTCATTCAACGATATCTTAGTTTCAATAATTAAGTTGTGACAATAATCAAGTAATAATTTATTCCAGTGATACAAATGAAACTCATAAATAATAGAGTCGATAGTAGTGAATTAAACCTGAACGATCCTTAAGATTGAATTATTTTTTAATATGAATTACATGTAGCTTCTGTTGTAATAGTGCAGTAGGTATTCCCTAGAATTTCTTGATATCTGATTATTGTTCTATAATATATAACAATTATCATAATAGTGAATCATTCTCGGAAGGTTTGAAAATTTTGTTAGTATTAAATACTATAATAGTAATATGATATCAGTGAATTAGTACGATCAATTAGCTCACCTACTGTCCTAAAATTACAGAGCAAGGTAACCTGAGAGTCATTAACGGGTTCTCGGCACACTCGCCCAATTTTTCATGAATGTTAGTATCACAGTTGGTAAAATTTTCTTCAAACATAGCACTGTCGAATATAAAGTGTGTTGTTCTCCCACGCAACACGCCAAATTGTGGCCATTTCTACCGCTCCGTGCGTCCTATCTGCAATAATAACATGAACCATAACCTTAGTATGACCAACATTATGTGTTCTAAGTATGACATGACACACAAGTACAGAGCGCAGGTACTCATGATGGTGCTGGGATCATGAGTTACGTACATGTACTCATGATGGTGCGGGATCATGAGTTATTCCAGCGTCTGAATACAGTGTACGACGTCTCCATTAGCGCTTTTACGTTGATAGCGCGTCGAGGCAGCGAAACGTTGGAAGCCTTTGAATATTAGCGAAATTTTCATGCTTGTAGTTATCTTCCTCACAAAGTAGGTCATTAGATCTAAAATATTGAGTTTAAGTAAAGAGAAATAACATGTCGGCTCTAATTCGCAATATGGTTAGTGACTGCTCTCTGTCTTAAAAATAAACCCACATGAACTCGAACTTTTCATTCTATGATTAAAATCTGAAAAAAGTGTTATCGTCGTGCGATAACACTTGTAGTTTTATCGGCGGTTAGTGTTATGTTGTCAAACAATTTAGACAGCTATCATTAAAAAATTTTCATAAATTCATTTGAAGAGAATGGTTTAAAAATGTATCAGGTCAGTGTATCTATTTTTGGGTTTGTACATTTTATTTTATTTATTTTCAGAAACACGTTATCAGTTATGAAAAAATAAATAAAATTACGAGTGAGGGCCTGTCTTATTAGTGTCAACTTATCTAAATATCAGAAACAGGGCCCTTAACCGTTCCAGAAGATCAGTCAGCTACATTCTTACGGATCACGAAACTGGCGAGACTTATGAGTCAGACGTCCTTAGGACAGCCAGAATGATGGCTATGAATTTGATAGCTACCCATAAAGTTCGCGTTAATTAAAGGCGAAACTTTTTACATCCTCATCATAAATGCAAGGAATATTCCAGCAGGTCAAAAGTTAGGAATTAAAGCTTTGCTAGAGGCGCTGGTGTGCAATTCTCGGACCTTTATGATGGTTGCGAGCCCAGATGTTTTCTTGCAGTCATCAGACTTTATGCTGCGAATGAAACGGGATTTGGTCCTTGCCGAAACCCCTGCAGAATATCGTTATCCTGGATTACTTCTCACTGCCTCCTCTTGATCACTTATGACCTTATGACCTTATGATGAGTTTGGGACTTCCTAGTCCCCGGTCACGCTGATGCGCCGCCTTCGTCGTCCTCCGTCTCCAAGTCGTCGCTAGGCAGGTCACCCCGCCCTCGGGTCCCGGATGTAACGTTGGACGTGTTCCGTATATTTGCCCTCCTTTGGGCCAGTTGTGCAGAGTGAGTTCCTTTGAATGAGTTCACTGTTCCTCACCCACACATACTCAATGCCTTACCAGATTCACTCGCTCTCGCTGATGAAAAATTCAACCGCGGCTGCTTTTCAAAGATGCGCTTTTTGGAAATATATCGATGATTGATTACTAATTACTTCCAGTAAACTAAATAAAGAGATCGAAGTAGAGTGCGACACTATGTTTGAGATCGTGGTATGAGATCCTTCGAAATTAATTCTGTATTTCATATTACTTAATGTGTGCACTTGCTATTCAAATAAGATTTTCGAATTCGTTTATCGTCTCGCTAATGTGCTGAAATTACAATAATCGAACAAATACATATATGTCACAAATTTTCTCAGCAAATGGTGCATAAGATTCCTCTTTATACAGACACTTCAATGAATTACATATATTACTGAATCAGTTTGTTTGAATAACGTATTTAGAGTTGTTAGGGAATTACAAACGCTTCTGTCGTTTAGTCAGAGAAATTATCAATTGACGTTCAAGTGGTGAACACAAATTGAATTACGCAGGCCGTGCAACATACACATGGACTTGAACAGATGCGTAAATATTCATGAACCCTGGGTCTATATAATTTGTTATAGATTCAACCCTGTTGCTGTTTTGAACCTCATTTAGATGAAGTACGAGTTACCTTTGTTTATCTTAATGTACATTAAAATATAATAAATATTTTCTCTGTTAGATATTAAATTCATTTAAAGTTAGGCAAGTGTCATCATTAATTGTCTTTGAATGTCACATTAATTAATAATTGATGGAGGAATAATTAATCAACGAAGGAATTAGTTTCACATCAATTATTAAAATATTAAATTTCTAAATATTATTAAAATATTAAATATTAAATTAAAATATTATTAGAAATTCTTCATGTACTATCTTTTTTCCGCCCTACGACATACCACCAAATTATTTTGCTTGCCTGGTAGTGATATCATTAACGACATGCTCGTCTTAAGCAGCGCTTAAGTTAATTAAGCGAGCATAAAAGTCTTGCTTTCTGCCCCAAATTTCCCCTAACAAAACGCGTAATCTCCCTTAAAGCCTAGCAAAACCTGATCACATCACTGCCTGCCCGACAACAAACGAGCTCATAGCGTTTCCTTTACACGCCTAGTTTATGATGCCCTTTGAAAGGCTTGTCGCCTGCTGCAGACATCGATGAGCAACCTTTCTAACTAAATCCTTCTGAAAAATTAACTTTCCAGTATTAAATATGGTTCAAAGTTAATCCGTTACCGGCGCGGCCTTTTCAACGCGACAGCGTGCAAGCTACGAGTATAAAAGAGAAAATGTTAAAAAAAATTCTGATACTTGACCTCGATTACAGAAAAAAAAACAAAGATTGCTTTCACGCTAGGAGGCATGCAAAATGTTAAAAAAAATAATTAATTCTTTCATATCTTTCATAGATAATATTTTTTTCCTCCATCGCTCTGATTATTCGTAGCAATAGCGGTGCCTTCTATTTATTTTTATGTCCCTCGAATGTTAAAGCTTATTTATGCAAGGAAAATATATTAATTCATTTCAAATTCAACTGTCATAAGTTCAAATTAACGCGGCTCAGAAATTTACGCAATTGAAAACACCCTTGTAATTTACTTTTAATCCTGATGGAATATCAATACGTTATAAAATTAACGGTAACTATATTTTTAGCGCCATAAGGTGTACGTATTTATTACAGTAAATTTGTAAGTAAATTGAATATTCCAGCTTTTATTCATATAATTTGAAAAAATAGGAGGCGGTTATTCGAAGCTAGCAGAAGCTGCTTTCGAATTTTTGCCTGATTTATTCTGATTTATCGAGCTTCCTGTCATTGATAAAATAATAAATCTAAAAATCTGACCGCAAATAACAAGAAGACGTTGATTTAATGTCCAGGATTTATTATGAGCTCAATTCTAGACATGAGAATTTCATCAGGCATTTGTCCCTTATTTTTTTCTGATGCATAAATAATACGCTTTTGAAGGTCATATTCGAGCATATATAAAAGGTTACGAGAACGATTGTTTATTTGACATGAAAGAAAGTTCTAGTTCACTTTCAATAAATCATATACTGAATATAAAGTTCTTATTTCCAATTATGACGTGAATCGTAGTCGTTGAGCAACGCGATCTTTTAATACGTCTTAATGATGAAGTTTATTAATATTTAGCCACCGTACACAGGGCCTACTAGAAAAATGAGTCTGCAAAAATAATTTGAGCGCTGCAAGAAACGTTATTTTTTTATTTTTCAACCCTTAACCCTCATCCCCTTTACTCTTAACTCATAACTTAGCGCTCGATAAACCCCAGCATGCCACTCATTTGGCCCTTTCTTAGCCCTCACTTAGCCCTCACTTGGCCCTCAGTTGGCCCAACCTTAACCCATACTTAACCCTCACTTAGCCCACCCTTAACCCATATTTAACCCTAACTTAGCCCTCACCTAGCCTCATTTAGCCCTCGCTTAGCCCTCCCTTCACCCACACTTAACCCTTATTTAGCCCTCCCTTCACCCACACTTAACCCACCCTCAACCCTTTCTTAACTCTCTCTTAACCCTCACTATACCGCAGGTTCGTTTGTTTAACCTCAAGGAGCGCGGTTAGAGTTCTCTATGTCTGGCGGTGACGTGCACATAAAAGTTATAATGAAGTAATCGTGTGCGAACATTCATTTTATTCAGCATAAATTGGACACTCCATTTAAGGCTGTTACACAGATTCATCAATTTCATATACAGTAAAATTCTATATGAAAGAAAATGTTACGAAAAATAAGCAGAAGGGCGATTTTCTGCAGTTTATGTATTTGAAATGTGCTTAATAAATTTAATAACGCAAATGTGTGTAATTTGGACCTACCGAAAACACCTAAAAGCTCTCATATAAAATGAATTCAAAAACCATACTGGCCAATTACTTCAGGTCTAAGAGCCAAGGTAAAAGTTAATTTTCTCCAAGCATTTAATTTCTTCATCCCTTCGGGCATTTTCACAACTCATTTCTCAGCATTTTTGCGCCTGATCGCAAACTCTGCACGGCTAAAGCTTCCAAGCAGCTGCATAAGTGCAATATTTTCATTAGGATTTGGCGTTCACGGAAGACAAAGTTTCCTTAAAGGCCTCGTTTCTTAAAGCCCATGCTCATCTGTCTCCTCCAGCTCGCGTAGGCCTACGAGATGCAGCTGTCTGGGGCCCCCGCTAATATTCGAAACTGCCTCTAAATTATACAGCCAAAAGCTGCTGCTTGCATGCGAGTTTTGGTCCCGGAAATTCTGGTCGCTTCCGGAACTAAACAGCGCTGTGTAAATTCTTGCATCAGGTGACCAAAGTTTAAAGGAATGTAATCGTGAAGTGTTTTAGCTATATATTTCTAAAAATTCATTTATATCGCTTTAAAATATGTTATGGGACATTTTTTGGCTTTAGAAATATTTTTATGCCCAAATCTTTGACTATAAAGATTTCCAAAATTCAAGCAAAAGCCGAAAATTCACAGTTTTCTGTGCGTATAGAACTGAAAAGTTACAAGCTGACGGAATATTTCGATGTTTTTTGTTAACTTTTTTCATGTATTTCCTATTTCAGAATTCCTTTATAAATTATAATTTCTTATTAACACTTGTTACTAACAATCATTTGCGTTCTACGTAGATTATGTACAGGTAATTTTATTTCGATAAAACTTACATCACAAACGCTTCTCTTAGATGAAACTTCATCGCAACTCTGAAAATTAACTTTTTAGCAGCGCATTTTTTTCCAATCTTCCCAACGCGAACACAAAATTTTTATNTTGACTATTTGGATTTTATGCAACCCTTTCTTAATAAACAGAATCAAACAGAACAAAAATCTCAACTCCACTGCATAAAAGAAGGCACAAATATCTTTCCCGTGTTGACGCAATAATTATAATAAAAATAACATCATTGAAATGCAGGCTTTTAAAGCAAGATCGTTAGGGAGGTTTTTTGCTCGTCTCGAAAAAGCTTTTTGACGGCCGATTATTTTTCTTCACATAAATTAATATTCGCAGCAATTAAAGCCAGCCGAGCACGCGTGAAAATAGTCGGATAAGGAACTATATTAAATTCCTTGTAAATAATTTACAGAGAAAAATCTGATTCTCAAAGTTTTACCGTGTTTTATTGTTAACTAATTGAATTTATTAGGTTTTACCGTAACCACTGTAGTAACAAAGCCTGCTCGGAAATTTTTGTTTACGTAACTCCGGTGAATTATGAACTAAAAATAAAGTTTTCATCATTGTTTAGTTAATGCTGAACGAGGCAGTCTCATTTATGTAACTAAATATCAGGAAAATGTGTATACGTGGCCATCATTAATGATCTCTGCTTACATTTCCAGTAAACAAATAGGATATAATATGACGAATTTAATATAAGAAAATTTGTTAATCTTAATGTTAGAATAATTTTCATGTTTGGGGGAGCAGAAACAGCATCGTGACTGTATTTGCAAGCAAGAAAAAACACAACAAATTAGCTTCTGAAACAAAATTTAATTTTAAATTATTCAACAACTGAGGACTATTTGCAAGCAAGACAAAAAAAATTATCTTCTGAATTAAAATATAATTTTTAATTATTCAACGATTGAGAACTTTTTTTTTTTTTGCTTGCAAAATAAGAGATAAAAATTGTAATGAAAAATTACACAAACACGAGTTGACATTTATAATTTATAAGAAATTGTAGCGGGACACGCTACTGAAAAGACATGCTGGAATGTCTTCCCGGTTGTAGTTAGCTCACGCAAGTCTTGCAGGGCCACAAGAATTTGCCGCGAGAAATGTTTCTGGAAATTTTTAAATATTTCACTTCATTCATGATGTTCAGTATACAATATTAAAATATACATATGTTATTTAGTGACAAATGAAATGAGTGACTCGTCCGAAGAAAATAATTATAGTTAGTGATGGATTTTTGTTCCCACTTCATAACATTCATTATTTCAAGTCAACTGTAACACGCAAATAATTACTGATATAATTTTAATTTTTAATACTTTTTAGAACTGTGATGTTATAAATTATCTTGAGGAGTGATGGATTCTCTAGTCACTTGATCATTACTTGAGATCCCAATTTAAAACTTCCTCTCTCAGATCGTTCATCTGAAGATAATCTCATATTTAAAAAATATAACTCAATACTCACTGTAGTGAGTGACAGAGAGCGCATTTTCTCGTCGATGAAAACGTGAAGTCACGGACGGACATAAATGAAAAATGCGCTAAAAATTATTCTAACTAGTAATACAATTCAAAATACCAATTTGGCCATTACTTTTATTCGCCAATCTTTTAGTACCATATTTAACATTTATGAAGACATGGAATAATTTACAGATAATTCAATCCATTAAAAGCACACGAAGGTTCCACTACTATCTCAATTCTTCTACTATCTCAATTTTCGATAAACTACATGGATAGGAGAAAGTTAGCCGCCTTTCAACAATCGCGTTTCCATAGTTCTTCATCGTGCAGAGCTTCTTTTTGACCAGGTATTTTCCCTCTTGTTTTGCTGACTATCGTGCACAATATAAAAGTCTGATCGATGCTACCACAATAGAGGCTGAGTGAGCATTATAGCTTTATTCCGCCACCATGAGAAGCGCATCTAGAGTCTCGCTCTCTGATATCTCATCAAGCTGAATACAAGAGAAACAATTATTAATGCGCTTGCTGGATTACAGCTATATCGGTATTTAGTTTATACATTGAAATTTAAAACCAAGTTTCTGTGAAACTTGCACTCAGTGATGGTAGTTCGTGATTCCATAGTAGAACTGATACCTTATGCATTTGTAAACGCTAAGTACTGAAGTTACTTGTATTATTAAATTGAGTTATTCATTGGATTACTTTCCCGTGGAAAGCACGATGAGTATATAGGGTCTCTTTGTAAAAAGTAATCGCTGCACCTTCTTAACCTCTCGCAAAATACCCCTCAAGAGATTTAATCCTTAATTAATTAACCATGAGCCTATTGAACTACACAATTCCCATATGTCTGTGTCAATATACTTTCAATCTAGATAATTATGGAAATTCTCATTATATATGTTAGAATTCGAATGATTAAACTATGTTCACAGATGAAAGCATCACACTACATGCACGTTAAGGTTAATAGTATTTAAATGACAATGGACTTTCACTATTGAAAGCAAAATTCGTATGAGTATTTTTATTGCTTCTTATACTAAATTTTTCCCTATACATCATCCCGAGATTTAGTCGAACATTTAAATACCCCGACAAAACAGTAAGAATCAATCAACATTGTCTCATAATTGAGTTATTTGCATTTTGCAGGTCAGTGATAAATTGATGGCATCTGTGTGCCTCAATTCCATTATTAAATTCGCTGGAAAATCTTATGCGTTTGCAACTCTGCATTCCTTGTACGGCGTTGGTGTAACTGAGGAATTGAAGCTCAATAGCTATTAATTCTTCAACGTTCAAGCAGATGTATATAAATTCTTCAACGTTCAAGCAGATGTAAATAAATCGTTATGACATGATACTTCATCGACGCAAATCTCCGCGGGAAATATCCCAGCTGGTTATTGTGTTATACACAATGCTAAACCCAACTAAATAATCAACAAATTTTTTATAAATTGCGGCGTGAGAGAACATCCAACACCAACACGTTTCCCTGCGTAGGAGTTAACCCTGGTGCGTGTTTAAGATTATATTAGAGCCGCCCACGTTTCGCCATGACAATTGAAGGCAATAGACTACAATTTGCTAAGAATACATTATTTTGAGGTGAAGGAACACCTCTGAAAAATAACATTACTAGCATAGCATGTGAATTACCTACACCTACACATGCCTTCATTTCTTGCGCCGCACATGAGATAATTTATTAATTGAGAAAGGATTGTGTGGGCATATTCAAAATGAGAAATCTCTTATTCAGATACGAGTGCAAAACTCACTTTATTGAGAAATTTAACTTTAGTAACTCATTTTCGTTCACTAATGAAACTTCTATATTCTATACAAACAACAGGTGCAAAAAAATCCGCGGGGTATAATTAAATTCTCAAAGGTTAAGGCAAATTTTAAAATTGATCTTCAAATTTTAAAACTGAACTGAAATTATTACATTTTTTCCTCGCCGACCTAAGGCACCTGGATTGATGCAGATCAAAATAACTCTTCGCTAAGTAATCATATTAGAAATGCTCGCTTCAAGCAAGCAATCTTTGATGAAAATTCTCACCAAAAAGTTTGTTCCAGCCTTTACTGAAAGATTGAATTTCGATGAAAAAAACGACGTGGTTAATCAAATTCATTTTGCAAACACTATTTCATCAACTGTACCAATTACAATAGAAATGCATGCCTTTTCTTCGAAAGTTCAGCATTAATAAAACTTCCCCGAATTAATCCGAAGTTCGGTAAAATTCATGCAGAATTTATTTAACACTACGATTGTACGTTTAATTACAGAAGCGCCAGAGTTTACAGAAATGATAAAATATTAGCACACGAAGGGTATATTTAGACACTGATGAGCTATTTTCATTTTCAACAAGACAAGCTTGTTGTGGAATTTAAAAGTACCACTAATCTTTATCATTTTGTTATACATTAAAATTTAATGCAATTGCAACTTCTAGATTCCATTTCTATAAGGTTCATTTCATTTAAATTTCAACTTAATATTGATTCAATTTGTGTATTAGTCATTGCCAAATTATTATTTGCTATAAAACAACGCGATAAATGTTACAACGAAAGAAGATAAATCGAAATTGGTAGGTCTCCAACAACAAATTTGCAGGATACTTAGAAATTTAATAAAATGAATTAAATGATTTTACAGACTATTTTTAGAGAATAACCTTGTCATATCATGCAGATTGAAAAATTTTTAGGCTCGCTAAAAAATTTTTCGCAAAATTTTCACAACTAGTTTGTCACCAGAATCAAGATAGGACTTTCATTTATATATAAGAATATTTTACTCCTCTAAATAAAAACACATTATCAACCTCAATGTAAGGATTACGAGAGATCACGTTATTAATGTGGAAACTTATGTTATGAAAACTGTCAATCATCATTTAGCTCATTCTCTTATCTCATTCATTCCGAGAAATTTGCCCAGCTCTTGCACGGAACTCTGAATAGATATCATAAATTCACATTAGAGAAATTTACTATGTGTAACGTAAGCTAGGGTAATGATATGAGACGTCGTTTAACTACACGACGTAAGCTTTTGCAATGATATGGAACGTCGTTAATGAGATACCTGCCAGACGTTAGCTAATGCAATGATATGGAACGTCGTTAATGAGATACCTGCCAGACGTTAATGCAATGATATGGAATGTCGTTAATGAGATACCTGCCAGACGTTAGCTAATGCAATGATATGGAACGTCGTTAATGAGATACCTGCCAGACGTTATCTAATGTAATGATATGGAACGTCGTTAATGAGACACCTGCCAGACGTTAGCTATAATGCAATGATATGGAACGTCGTTAATGAGATACCTGCCAGACGTTAGCTAATGCAACGATATGAGACGTCGTTAATGAGACACCTGCCAGACGTTAGCTAGTGCAATGATATGGAACGTCGTTAATGAGATACCTGCCAGACGTTATCTAATGCAATGATATGGAACGTCGTTAATGAGATATCTGCCAGACGTTATCTAATGCAATGATATGGAACGTCGTTAATGAGATACCTGCAAGACGTTAGCTAATGCAATGATATGAGACGTCGTTAATGAGATACCTGCCCGACGTTAGCTAATGCAATGATATGGAACGTCGTTAATGAGATACCTGCTGGACGTTAGCTAATGCAATGATATGAGACGTCGTTAATGAGATACACGGTCTGCAAATATAGGTGAGCGCACTAGATTTTCTCAAGCAAGTGCTCCGTGAAGCGTCTTAGTATAATGGTAGCCGCTTCCTTCATTAGCGGCGCTAGGCCATCTCCTGGATTTACTCCGCAAGCCCTCGCACAAAATAAAAAATTTTCCAAATTATCTTTTGGTCCTGCTTACTGCTCAAACTTTGACGTCTGTAATGTCTATTTGACAGCTATTCTCTATACAAAAATTGGTATGTTATAACAGAAAAATATTATCGACATTCTTAATTTCACTGCAGTAAAAACAAAAATGCCTACTTTTCCAAATTAGCTTTTGGTCCTGCTTACCGCTCATAGTTTGACGTCTATAATGTCTATATGACAGCAATTCACTACACAGCAATTGGTATGTTATAACAGAAAAATATTATCGAAATTCTTAATTTCACTGCAGTAAAAACAAAAATGCCTATGATTTAGCCAGGCTAGTGAATATGAAGCAGAAATTCCCTGCAGTGAAGTAAGCCACGTCAGAATTTTCCGCGTCGTCCTTGATGTGCATGGAGCGCTTAATTCGTTGACCTTCAGTGCTTTTAAAAATTCAGTCAAAAACTAGAATAAAAGAAACTGCTATTCGAAGTTCCATTTCTTAGTGTGTTATTCCGAACGTTAATAATTAGACTACAGTAAAGCAAAACAAAAATTTATTGCATTTTCAGACCAATTTTCCTGTACGTCGAAAAAATTTTAGAAAATTAATAATTAATTAGCTTCGTACACAATTAAATGCTTGGGTAAATTCCATCCATTTAATAATTCATTATTTCCCGTCCTTCACGGACAATTTTCGGTCAGGTTATTCTGGGAATTCAGCGCTTGCCCTTTATGAATTACGAGACCCTGAGAATTACCGGCCAGCAAAGGGTGCAATCGTTAGACTTTAATTACGCAAGGCGACTTCTGCGATGATTGCTGCCGGCCAAAGTACGCGAATATGAAGAAACAACAGTATAGGTTAATTAAAATAATTTTATTATTTGCTGAATGGTGAATACGGAGAAATTTTCTGCTTTTCTCAATGTTTTTATTTGAATTATTCGGTCTTAATGAACAAATGAAATTACAGAGGCACTTATATTCGTTAAAGCTTCGTTGTGTGCTGATTTTTCAATTACAAAATGTAAAATAAGAACTTAAATATTATTTTTCTTAGTTTTACCAATTCTTTTGGCTACTCCGAACCCAAATTTTTCTCGGATATGAAATAGTTTTTACTCGATTATGAAAAATTAACTTTATGTTTTAGGGTTGTCAATGAGCCCTAAATGGCACCGAAATTGAAAAGATAAATACCAATCATTCAATGAATACTTTGTTATTGGTTATCAGTAAATGAAATATTTTCTTGAAATATTCGTGCTGGTCAAAATTTATTTATGTCAATTGAACAAATTTAACATTGAATCCAGAAACTGAGCTGTCCATTCTTATGCAGTTATTGATTTTTGCCAGCATCAAATTCTTTTGATTATCGCAAAATAATAAGAAAAGTTTTTGAAACCAAATTTCAGAATTTTGAATCAAATTTGAAACGGTATCCTAAATTTATAAAAAATATACTAGTAAATTTCCGTTAAAGAATAACACAGAATTCTCCACAGCTTTTAGTATAGTTAATATTATTATTCTCGCGTCATTATTATTATTAATATTAAGGCGGCTAATATAACATGAAACATTCCTTGAACAATATTATATATACCTACCATTCCTTGCATTTCGTATTTAATTTCAATTATAGGTAAAAAAATTCTGTTTGAGTTAAGTGGTTAGAAGATACAACTCAAGTCTTTAATGCATGCAGAACACTTTTCATGAATAAATCTAGCAGCATTGCAATACTGGCTGAATACTAGTTGTATCACAATTTCCCCCTTAGATGTAAAACTTTGTACACTGAGCATCGAAACTAGACACTTAAACGGTCAAATTAAATGTAACGAGAATAATATAATGTCTAATGGCCGAACCAATGTGTGCTGCTCCCGATGGGATGCCATGTTTATTTTAGTCGCTTCCGAAAGCAATTAGCATTTATTTCTCTCATATCTCGACTCAGAAATGAGGCTTCTGTAAATGAGCAAAATTCTCGCACACAACCTATGTTGAGTTAGTTCTGATATCATTTTATTCCTATTAGTTTCTCTGAGTATCTTAATAAATTTTTTATGTTTCCTCTAAATAATTTTGTATAAAGGATACGAAAAATTCTTCTGGTATAAAATGTTACACATAGCTCGTGGAATTAACCTGCGAAAATTGAAGACAATTTTTGACAAATAATGACGATACTCTACACTTTTTGTCTGTGCTCACTGGTGTTCATGAGAATGAACAGATGTAGATTAAATGAACAAAATCGATTTTCGGTTAATGAAATATTATTATAAAAATGTATTCATCATGAGCCAATTTGTTCACAAGCTTGTTAAATATATATTAATTATTGATATAATAATTTCTTTTTGCAGATTATATATATTGTCATTCATTATTCCTCAAATCTTACATTGAATAAACGTTTCATTTCTTATATCTTTGTAAAATTGTTTTCAGTTAAATTCGCTAAAAGCCTAAGAATTTGAAATTTTTTAAATAAATTTTATTCGTTTACATAGTTTTCTCAGTTTCTATTATTTTAATTGTAACTTACAGCAGAAAATTATTGAATAAGTTTTTTGTTTCCGTTGAAAGAATCTCAGTCTTTTATGCAGTATTATCCTCTTAGATTTAGCATTCTCTTGGTTTTATATACGTTGAAAAGTTTTGTTTTGCACATTGCTTTATTATTTTTTTTTGCGTCCGTGATGCATTGCAATGTTGTTTCGTAACAAATTCTTGATATCAAACAAGTTAGTTGTTTTCTCATGGATTACACTCGAGCTTTACATTACAGGGCAGTACAATTTTATCACTTTGCAAAACTGTTGTATTCTGTGTGTTATTGCTATTCTACTACCTCTTGTTATACCTGACATTGCAATATTTTAGTATCTCCCGCTCCTGTTGTGCTCTGGCATTGCAATATTCTAGTATCTCTTGTACCTGTTGTGCTCTGACATTGCAATATTCTAGTATCTCCTGTTCCTGTTGTGCTCTGACATTGCAATATTCTAGTATCTCCTGTTCCTGTTGTGCTCTGACATCGCAATATTCTAGTATCCCTTGTTCCTGTTGTGCTCAGACATTGCAATATTGCAGCTCATCGATGTTCTTGCTAGGCCTCGTATCGACATCATTGGCAGGCTGTCAGGGAGGCAGCGGAAACAAGCCTGTAACTTCAAGCGAGTCGAGCGCCACTCCGCTAACTTATTCAGTAGCGTCGAGACGACGGAACGCTTGTCATCAAGTCATTTTATTGCAAGAAATTTTCTTCTTGAGTTATTATTTACGGTATATCATACACGACAGTTCAGATTATTTCCAAAATATTAAAACTCTTTTCGACTAAATTACTTTAATAATTCACTACACTAAAAAAATGTTTTCGATCTAGCCAGTCTGGCCGATATGAAGCGTAGATTTCCTGCACTGATGCAAGAACGTCAGAATTTTCCGCACCGTACTGCACTTGCAGCAGTCAAACGGCAGCGTCGTTAGATTGGGCATCGTTAGGTTCAATTAATTAGCTGTGGTTGTGATAATCTTGTACGCTAGTTAAGTTATTCTTCAAGATCACTGCGAGATTAAATAAGTTGCTGAATTTTTCGGTAATGATTACCAGCTCCGTGAAGTTCTGCAGTTCCGAGACGATTTGTGTCAAACGGGAAATGGAAACTGTTGATTGTTTTATATAAGCAGTCTTCTTTTACTTTAGGCTGACTATACAAGAAAAATCACCAACCAGTCTTAAATAATCATACAAGTTTGCCTGTATTTATGTATTTTTGAATGGTGTAATCTTTCCTACCATTGGTGTAGTCTTTCATACCATGGAGTCTTTCACGCTATTGATTTTCTAGTTTTTGTTAATGCTCTTACTTAGCACTACGCTGGACCCAACAAAATCATCCATAAATTGTTGAACTTGAACGTAAGTGCGTTCAAGTTGAGTAATTTAACTTTAATTGGGCGAGTAAAAAATCTTAAATGGGTGCCTAAGTTAGATCGGTTTTGTTCATATGAAATGAAGATCTCGAGCGTTGACAAACTTCAATCTCTACGGTTTTTGCTCGTAGTATATAACTACCGAATAATTATTTCAATTTAACAAACATAGGCTTCCAATTTTAACTACTCTCTTCAAATGCATCTAGGAACTAAAAGCTTTCATGTCTTAATATTCAGAATAAGAATTCAACCAAGACTCCAGCTTTTTAAGTTTAATTTTATTCATAAATATCACAGATTTATTATGACTGAAATGATGACACTTATTGAAATTTATTAATTCAAATATTGCATAAATATAGTAAACTGGATTTATAACCTGTGAATGTGAATATATCAATAGAGACCAAGGCAAAGGCATGAGTGACTTTGATCTTTAATTTAATTAAACGACCAAAACATATTGGAGCTGGGAACACGATGTAGGCGCGACAGTGACAAAACTGATCGTCCCGTAACGTGCAAATTGCAGTTGGTCAAGCTTGCCAAACTCGGTCAGTCTCTGATCGGTACGTGGCCCAAGTTTCATCGACAACAAACTATTTCGCTAATATGAAGAGATATATTTATTTTAATAATGAGGCACAAAATATATGTATAATACATAAATCATAAAATTCTTCATTTAGAGTTTTATTATTCGCTATTTGCTGTTTTCACTGCGTAAATTAATATTTTGTTCGTTTCTGATACTTTCAAGCACCAGTGTTTAATTTAATTATCTACTAATACGCAAAACCTGGCATATGGTCTTATCTGTCTGTGTGAAAGATTAAATAACATATTAGGTCAATAAACTTTTTTATAAGTGAACGAGTTACCCTCGGTACAATTGAAAATTTTTTCTCATTAGATTGCAAAGGTCACCATATTTTTTTTTTTGTAATTTTGCACGACGGCTAGTTAGCCTGGTTGTGCACGTACATGTACAGTACGAGGAATTATCTAAATATATAATTATATATTACGCGATCGTCAAAAGAATAATTATTTCGGTTATTTCGGCTATACATTTTACGAAAAAAGTTATTTGATATTTTTATTTTGAATAAAACTGCAGACGAAAATGACAAATGATAACAAAATTACATGACTGCTCAATCAATTCTCTTCACCAACTAGGCCAATGTATGCGAATTTTCTAAATATCATTGTCTGTCCTATCCAAGATTAATGTTTGTAGCTCAATTGAAAAATATTTTAGTTTTTCTTTATAAAGGCGACAACTTCATCTAAAGAATGTCAGAAAAATTGAACACATAATTATCTATCCTTTATTGATTTAAGACACCAATGAATAGTTATAACGTTACAGTCGAGAATTATAAACAGTGAATATATTTCCATCAATATTCACACATTACAATTTAAACTCCAAGAGGTGAAATTTTCAATTTAGACTCCACCTCTAAAACAATTTAAACTCCACCAACCCGTACATGACACGCACCACTTTCAATTCTCTGTACAAAAATAAATAATGCCTATGCCATAGACGTCAACATTATAGAAAGGTTTCTCTAAACTCAAAATTACAAAATCACTAACTCTTATTTAGAACCTCAACAACATTGATAATAAACTCTAACAACGTTGAAATGCTTCAATTCATTCCCTTAGATGGAATTATTGACACGTATGTCTTTATTCATAAACACAGTTTCAGATCCACCGAGTGATGAAAAAGTTGAGTTTCCTAATGAACGAATACATTCGACAAGCTGTAACTTCAGTAAAATTAAAGAATAAGCCTCATGTTCCTCCAACAATAAAACTGTTTCTTTTTGATTAAACTTCAAAAAAGAGTTTGAGTTCGGAAAACAGAAATCTTCTTCGTCTTGAATAAGCTTCTAGATTAAGACTGATCTATTTCAAATGTCAGCAAAAGTTTGGACAAGGAAACAAATAAATTAAGATTCAAAATAAGATCAAGCATAGTGTTTATCATTGGTTTTATTTCATTTCAATGATGATTCAAATCAAAAATTACAATCCCAATCATTCACAGAAATTTCCCTCTTTGTGAAGTTTTCGTTTCTTTGGCCTTGAACGCGCTCAAAAACTTATTTCGTTGTATCCGGGTGTCTGAGTGCTGTTTTAATTGCTGACGAAATAATAAATTGTTCTCGCTTAGATTCAAAATTATAAAAATAAATGTTAATATTAATGCTCATTTTTCCTGTCATGCTATTTTTTTCAATTTTGTAGAGACCTCAAACGATATAGGTAATAATGTATGCCAAAAAAAACATCATTTAGTGCGGTTACGCTTAGCTACTTCCATAGGAATTCGAATACGATTTCATTGCGATCACTAGTAAAATTATAAATTAAAACTGGTATTGAATTCTGAACTCCTTTTAGTTCTATAATATTTTGAGAAACTTTTTGGTAACTATTTGTATTCTCATGCTTTCAGGCTATAAACTAAGGAGCGTCTAGACGTAGCCCGTCCTTGTTATTCCGCCTCGTGTGCCTGTGAGATGCGACAATTTCCGTGGCCAAGTGAGGGCACTCATGTGAGGACACTCGTGCGAGGACACTCGTGCGAGGACACTCGTGCGAGGACACTCGTGCGAGGGCACCCGGATGAGGGCACTCGGATGAGGGCACTCGGGTGAGGGCACTCGGGTGAGGGCACTCGGGTGAGGGCACTACTCGTGATTCAAAATACCTCCGACCACTTTTCCTTTCGTATTCAAAACCTGGTAACTTGAAAAAATTATTCGTCTTTTTTTAAAATACAATCACTCAAATCTATGAAATTTGATTTGCCATATTTTTTAATTACAGTCTATAATATTTCGATATTCTATTTTTGTCGTTGTGAATATGTGGAATATTTTGCATAAATGCTGCTCAATGACCAGTCAATGATGTTTTAAAAGTCCAAACGAGCAGAACAATTTTTATTTGTCGGAACCACTCGATTTCTAATGCTTTTTGTAATGCTCCGGTTTTGTTGACACTCAACAACTTTAGACAATTTGTAACACGAAACATGATCCTGATTTGTGTACCTACTACTTAAAATTATTTTATTGTTGAAATGGTTGAGGCCACAAGATCGCTCTAACAGGAGGACATCGTGAGTCAAGATACTAAATGTTATCAAACACTTGACCACTTCAGTGACACTTCACAGAAGAGGGTTGGACTGTGGATCGGCTGAAAATTTTACCAAAATTTTCGACGTTCCACTACACTGACTGCAGGATGTAGAGTGATTGAAAATTCCCCATGAAGTTTTATAACTATCTACTCTACACGGAGTAAAGAGATTTAAATGAGGTTTACTCTAAAAGAAGAGGTCCACTGACCTAATAAGACACTAGGTTGAAAGAGTTCCACTCTAAATGTTGATAAATGGTGAAAATCTAACCCGGTCATTTCAATTTCACTCAGCAGGGTTCAGGCATGGAAACTTTCCAGACAACTTCAAAACAACACTGCACCATTATCATCGATGCGAAATAAGTATAAAGTAAAAAAGAAGAAATTAACCTGTCTCTTGCTACCTCGATTGATCACCACATTTTCCAAATATTCGGCATAAGATTTCGAAGTCCAAGTTCTCCTGGGCTTCGAGCCTGAAAATTTTAAGGATTCCCAAAACGAACACAATTTACTGATGTTTATACCTACGACTCGTGCATGGATGTGACATGCTTGTAAGCAAAACCTAAAGTTGTGAAATATACACCCAATAAGCCGAATTTATTAATACGCTTGCATATAATATGTATTGAACGCTGCTACCTAAGCTGATTAACCTTAATTAAAGCTTCAATGCCGGTTTATTCAAATCCACACTCCAGCAGCTGGGGATTTTATCCCATATTTGACGGTTCGAAAATTATGTCAAAATAAGCACACAATTGACATTTCAAAAACACCAATAATTCATCACGTAGCATGAAACATGCATTTAAAGTTCATCCCTCCACCCTCTACGGCGGATTAAGAAATTTACTTCCTTCCATTATAACAACTTTTTTTTAGTGTTCTTTATTGAATTTATTATATAAAAAATTAACGTTGACTTCTTCAAGTATCGCAAAATTCAACATGTTATTCTAGCATATAAATTCGTCACATCAAAGCTATACCATGGGCTTTAATACCGGAAGCGCTCTCTTATAAAACCCTAGCTCATTAATTGGCCTGGTTAGTGAGGGAAAATTATGACGAGCATTTCATGCAGGGGAAATCCAGACACATCAAAGTCATTTGTGAACTAGAATTTCACAGCAGCGTATCACAATCGTTGCATCACCTGAGTTCGAGGAAGATTATAGTGTAATTTGTCGAGGAAGATTCTAAGATTATCGAATACTCGAGATGCTCTTCACGCAGATATCCTTCGCTTCTGCAATAATTTAGATTTTGATTTTCCGAACAATTTCCGCACAGAAATCACTATATTCATTATTATGCTGATCATAGAAGAAGCATTTATCACTATTATCATTAAAACGCTGATCAAGACGAAGACACTCGAGGTTCTCTGGAATCGGTGAACGTGCTCGAGCAGCAAGGCTTCTTTAAGTGCTTTGATCCTTTGAAATATTTAACGTGCTCCCCTTAATTCATAAATCTCACTTGAAGGTCTGAGAACCAGTCAACAGTTGCTCGATTAACGAGTCAACAGTCGCTCGATTAACGAGTCAACAGTCGCTCGATTAACGAGTCAACAGTCGCTCGGTTAACAAGTCAACAGTCGCTCTTTTAACGAGTCAACAGTCGCTTGATAAACGAGTCAATTAACAGTCGCTCGATTAACGAATCAACAGTCACTCGATTAACGAGTCAACAGTCGCTCGATTAACGAGTCAACAGTCGCTCGATTAACGAGTCAACAGTCGCTCGATTAACAAGTCAACAGTCGCTCGATTAACAAGTCAACAGTCGCTCGATTAACGAGTCAACAGTCGCTCGATTAACAAGTCAACAGTCGCTCGATTAACTACCAGGAAGCTTCGAGGAATAAACGGGGAATTACGTGAATAAATTCATCCCAGCTGTAGTGTGCATGGGGAGATTAATTATTAACCAAATAATACAAAGTATAATATACTCTGTATATTATACTAAAACAAATTATACTTTTCACCAAAAAATGTATATATCTCTCAGTATATACTCTGTATATACTGTATAATAATACAGAGTATAATACCTCACTTCGCTCATGTGTACCGAATAACTGCCAAATGCGTCTTGATCACAATTCTCAGTTTGAATTTTTTTACATTAGAATCCAATTTCTTCGTTTGATTTTGGATGTTGCAATTGAAGGAAATATGCATTTTTTAATCCACTACTTTAGCCTCAAGCATATTATTGCACCACTGCTTATAAAAGTATAATTACTGAGCTTTGCTACTTATAAATCAAAGGTATAATATGGACACAAGCTGTCCTGAGACAAGTTGAAGCTTTTCCATTATTTGATATAAATGCCAAGAATCAAGGAAAACCGAAGCGCCAAACATGTCTGATTTACCCAGATGATGACCTCGATTAATAAAAGGTATTAGTAGCATTCCATTTATATTTGACTTGAAGAAACCCTGCGAAATTGTAAACACTCAGCGATTATTTTACTCTGAATCATTTAATTTGAAGATTTCTGATGAATGGCCAAGAAGTTCTTAAGATATCCATTATCAGTAACTCTTAAATGGATCTTTCATCGTACATCATCAAGGATAGCAAATACTAATGTCCTAATTTATTAGTTTCACCAAAAAATGTAATATAAAAGACTATTTTTGTCTCATAATATTCGTTATCCAGATATTCGTAAGTTTATGAAGTACGAATTACATTTTACAATCATCAAACGGTATCGATCAGCTTCAGAAATGGAGCATTTCGCCCCCGAGTCTTGAATTAAGCTTGAAAAATAAATTGAATTTTATTCTCAAATCTGTTTTGAATTGTGAACGTACTTAAACTGTCCCTAGATTTATATTGATGCAATCAATTGATAGTTCAAATCGTAATAGTTCAAGAAAGGCATTGATTTCTTACTTCTTTTATTTAGATTTTAATTTAGAGTGCTAAGAGTGCTAAGACTTGTTCATAAATACCAAGATTCTATTAAATCTTTCCTGCAATTTGATTGAAACTGATCATCCGGTAGTGCGGACATTATTGGTACCATCTCGATGGCCATATATGAATTACAGTTGTGCGAAAAAGCCGCATCGTGAACATATTATTCTTAAACGAATTTTCGAAATACACACAATGTAAGTAAGTAAGAAATTGCGTCATATTAATCGGGTTAAAAAAATGATTCCAGTTATTTGAAAATTAAAAGTTACGTAAGAACAAAGTTTATGTTTCAAAATTAGATTTTAAAAATTTGTTCATGTTACTTATGGAACAATTCATCTCGGTGCAGCCTGACGTTCTTGAATAATTCATCGCTTCAGTCAAGCAATAAAACGAGACTACTTAAGAACATTAAATATTCATTCGCTACTATCCTGACACAGGGATTACCAGCATGTCTTGATGGATGCTACTAAATAATTAATGTTTACGTTGTCTAAAAGCAAACAATTTTCATAGCGATCGCTCATATACAAATCGTCCTTGTACGTTAACAATCAATTGTAGAAATCAAACTACACCATCTCAATTAGATTGATAAACACAGTCAAATTGCCAATGTGCTGAAAAATTGTACTTATTTTAATCAATATTTGTTCGCCACAATCAAGGATAGAACATCCGAGACTTGTATTCAAAGCAACACAAAAAACATTTCTTTAAAACTATAGGTATGGCGGCTAGAAAAGTACTCAACTAATATGAAATATGCAGAGAAACAAATGCTGTACCAATTTATGGGTAGCTTTTATTCATGAACGATGTGACATAAAGGCATGAGTCTACTGTGGTAATTGCAGTAATCAATTCTTAATAAATTCAGCCATCGTAAATGTTGCTAACGACCGCAAAAATGTGCAGTTCCACTAAGTGCAAACACTGGCAGAAAACAGACCGGGCATAACATGCATGTCCTCTCTATGTTCCATCAATAATGTTAAATTCATTTGAATTTCGATGATATATTAATTTTTACGCCTGAATTAAAGTCTATTTTTTGTTTGTTTAGAATGCAACATTTTCCTATTAATGATATAATAAATATTCTTGTTAAGTTATGATGTTAATATTTATTTAAATGCATCAAGTTAAAATTGTTTCAAGAAGCATTGACCTCTTCATCTTTTTAACGGTGTAGAGGATAGAAATAGTTTGACAGTTCAATGTAATGCGAGGCGATAATATTTGTTACAAAATGATTTATTATTTTGAATTTGTTGTCATTTTAGTTCAGAGGCCACCGGAAGAAATGTGCGGAATGCCAAGGTTCGTTGATAATTGTTGCGTGGAAAGCCGGAGCGGAGGTATGTACGGTGTTAGGATGTCAAAATGTAAATATATATGTGAATGAATTAGATGCGGAATAGATTTGTGAATATTTAGGGTTAGAAGTTTTTAATATTCGTTTACTATAAATTATTTTACTGTTTTTATGTGTTTCTTTTGTAGGAAAGCCTCAAATCTCAGACCGATGGTTCCTCAAATCTACGGTTCGACTCGAATCCACAGTTAGACTCAAGTCAAGACTTCCCAAGATGAAGTGAAGTGTTAATGTGCTAATGTTATTCTTGGTTGATTATATACTATGTTCATTTTGAGTAGTGAAATAAAGTGTTTTAAAAGTATTCATCAATATCCAGAACCTATACGATCATGTAGGCTAGTTGGGTGTTCTGAGAGCCCCAACAACGGGGCATAATTTATTTGTTTGCGTCAACACATTTCTGTATATATTTATGCTACCTTAACTTAATACATAAATAAATCTGTGAGCTGTTAATTCCGCCGATATTCAGAGAAATTGTCTATGAAAATATTTCTAAGCAACTTACGGCAGGATTGTATCTGATTTTCTGATCTTCAGTTCCATTTCTACGAATTAAATACTCTGAAATTCCTTTAAAGTAATTCTGTTTGTAATAAGGTAAATCAATATCAAATAATAAAGTAAATCACCATACATTATCAGTTAAGTAAAGGCAATGACAATGAAATTGTAAGGTCTTGCTTTTTGCTAAAGGCTTATAACTGTTAATAGCTTGTCGTTGAATTCACGGTAAAAATATCGTTCGATTTAAGTGCTCCGGCCGGAGCCTCTTAAATGAGTTTAGAAAAACTCCGAAAACTATCATAATATCGGATATTGATTACTTTAAAATCAACAAAACCAAAGTATCATGCACCAAGCACCTACTAATCACTATTACAAATTTATTTGTTGTTCTTTGATTTTAGTGTTGAGTCTATTTCCAGTTAAAAAAACAATTCAGTTCATCCGAGTTCGCTCATCTTCAAATAACTTATAATTCAATGACCTAAAAATTCTCCATTTAGGATATTCCTCCTTAATTCTTCAATTCTTTTTTTAAACTGCCGCTTCATAAACCTTTGCATGAATGAATATGAATTTTTTTTAAACATAATTCAGATATCAAACAACTATTTACGACCATGAAATGAATGACTATGATGATTTCAGATCGTCGAGCCATGACGATCAAATCGATATGCACGCGACCAACAATCCATCTGATCCTCGTGATGAGAGGGATTGGGGAACGCGCTTTGAAGAGGTCATCCCTGGGATCAGCGAGCTAAAAGCATCAGGTTTGTGTTATTGATATTATTGCTGATAAAAAGTGAAAATGCCTTCATTGGTGTTGTATTGTGTTTTCCTTGAACATGCATGAAATGAAATCGTTCCTAATTAATCAAGTTGTAATTGCGGTGCGTGTAAATTGCTGTTTTTAGCGCATTTTGTCATTTCTGGAAAAAAGGGCTCTATTGTTCTCGTCTTGTCCGTTCGTTCGTCCGTTTGTCTGTCCGTGACTTCACGTTTTCGTTGACGAGAAAATGCGCTCTCTGTCACTCACTGCAGTGAGTACTGATCTAATTTTTTTTAATTAAGCACCCTTATTTCCTCGTGTACTGTAGCACGTACCGCAATGGAGTTTTTTATATGAATAAGCGTTTCTTACAGCCTTAAATAAGGAAATTTCTAAAAAAACACGCTGCAGTAAGAGATGTTCTCCATTAAGCATTTTTAGTGGTGGGAAGATTGAGACTAACGGCTCCACATGCCCCTGGTCATCACATATGTTAATGAGGGTGGCGGTTATGACGCACATTAATCTTAAGGCTGACGCTCAGGCTGCTGCCCACTTACACCAGCGAAGAAGAGCACACTTTATGAGTATTAAATTACAGCAAGCAAAAGTTTTAAACTGCAATACACTTTTTGGTTGTGTTATACCGGTACAGTTGAACATAAATCATTGACAACCAACCAGTGTTCTTGTATTTTTGTCCAATTCTGAAAAAGTACATACGTATGTTCAAAAAATTTAACTGCTTTAAAAAGTGAGTTAATAATTTAACTGTTTAAAAAGTATGTTCAAAAAATTTAAATGTTTTACAATCTACAATTTTCACTATCATGAATAAAAATAAATGAAAGTGGTTAGATTATCAAGATTATTCTTTGCTGTGAGATCCATACGAAATATTCCACATATTATTGTACACAATATCCCTCAAATGTTTAAAAAATATATTTCAAATTTGTCGTACGCGCAGCGATGCTGTGGAGCTAATGCGGACATAATCACTCAAAAAATTGAGAAAATTTGTCCCAATATTAATGAAAATTTTGTTTTTTGTGTAGACCAGCCTGATGCAGTGCCGTCGCTGGGATGAACTTTTAACTGCGGACCTAGTTTTGTCCGTCGAAAGGAAGTATCTGTGCTACATGCAGAAAGTATGTCACTAAAGCGACAATATGACCCCTTGAATTTTCTGAATGCACCGCCGTTTAAACCGTAGTATTCTTCTAACTAAAAACAGTGTTATGAAGTGTGACTTTGGGTTACCTGAAGTGTAAACGGTAATGTAAACTTTATATCGAAAACTTGAACTGTGCGCTTTAAATCAATTATTTTGCAATCACTAATTTTAAATGAGTGAAGTATAGACGTCTAAGGAAGGCAGCCTGTAAAAATACGGAGTTTGTGAAGAGAGGCAGAAAAATTAAACACAGACGGAATAGTGTCTGAAGAAGTATGAATGGATATGTACGTTGTTAGATTGTGTTGAAAGTCCCGATGTAACTGCAAATGAAAATATACCGTAGATTATTTGCATTTCAATCCTAGGTTCATTGAAGCATTGAAGCTAATCCACGTAAACTTATTAAGTGATTCAATGTTTGAGAATAACTACAGATCGTGCGTTAGGAGCCTCGAATTACACAGGGAAAAAACAAACGATTTAATATTATGATCATAATCAACATAATTTAATTTATTTCTTAACATTCCCTATTTACTTAGACTCCTTGTTTTAAGGCGAAAACAAGGATTTATTTTCTTCAATTTAAGTATAAATTGAAGTATAAAGTAAGTATACTTTCTAACGGCAAAATACGCAATCGTGCACGAGCACCATTTACAATAACAGTAACCCATTGTAGCTGCCCTCTCTTTAATATTATTGCATTGAGATGCAGCATAACGATGCTGCATCTCAATGATAATAATAATAATAAGAGATAATAATAAGAGCCACGGTGATAATGGTATCTGCTAGTGCCTTCAACATTCATTTTTACGGCACTCGTGTTATTGCCAAGGCAAGAAGCCAGAATTTTAGCATACACGAAGCCTCCACTCCTGTGTTTTAAATGATAATTAGGTTAGCATTTTGATTACCTAATTTTTGGGGGCATTACTCCAAGACGTTCTGATGAAAACTAATAACTTGTCGACAAAATAATATTGTAATAGAGAATAATAAACTGCAAACATATTAAGCAATAGGAAATTGTTCGTTGTTTATCATATTTATAATAAAATATATATGAATATTTGGGTAAAGTTGCCTGGGTTGGAGATAAAAGAAGTTTATCATATTCGGCATGAGCCGTTTCTATGTAATTTAACTGCAAATAAATCGAAAAATATTTCATTTGTTTGGTCAGTCATGAAAAATTATATACCTCTGTATCTCTCATTCACCTGACGTGGACAACTGTGTATGCTCTTTCCGGTCCAACAGTCCGGCATTCACGACAATATTAATTATCTGATAATTGGATTTATTCCACACGAGGGAGATTGAAGCTCTGCGAACTGTGAACTGTTTTGTTGATATCATCGCGGGACCGTTGTCATGGTAACCTGACATAAGCCTTTGCTGAATTGAGTTCGTCCAGAGAAGTGAAGAGGCTGCAATAAATCTTTGCTGCATGTCAGCTTTTGTTTGATCTTCTGTTGAGTTGCGGCTCGTATGTAATAATACCGAATGTCCTCCGGTCGAGACGCGTATTTCCTTGTGGCAATAGTTAATTACGTCGATAAGGCTTCGGGAAAATATGTTATCGATTATATTCTGTTCATTTGCACCCTATTGTATCGTTTATTTTGATTTCATTTTCGATTTTTAGAACATT
The DNA here is from genome assembly GCF_000764305.2 of Hyalella azteca. Classification (NCBI taxonomy): domain Eukaryota; kingdom Metazoa; phylum Arthropoda; class Malacostraca; order Amphipoda; family Hyalellidae; genus Hyalella; species Hyalella azteca. The sequence goes on from NW_025941784.1 coordinate 125,460, forward strand.
TTCTCATTTATGAAAAATGCACTATTGTGGTCGCCATGTCCGTCTGTCTGCCCGTCTGTCCGTCCGTTCGTGACCTCAAGTTTTCGTCGACGAGGAAATGCGCTCTCTGTCACTCACTGCAGTGAGTACTGAGTTATATTTTAATATTTTTAATTGCGGGTATTTCATAAAATTCATTTCTGACGATTATTTGAGCTTCATTTCTCGTAGGCCCTTGTCATGATTTGATTTTCCTGAGCCTTAAATGTTCATAATGCTAAATGCGATGATCAATTTTTTGCATTTATTCTATTTTCAAATATGAATGGGTAATATTTTCGAAGTAGTGACACTTTCTAATCATGAACACGAGTAGAGAGCGGGCTTAGCACGGATCACACACTCCTTACTTTAGGAATAAACATTTTTTTTAACATTTCGGCCTACGTCGTCATTTTGAAATTAATTTCCTTGGTTCAGGTTTAACCGAATTTCAGACACAAAAAGCGTCTCCAGCTATAATTTCCTGCAGTAAATGAAAGGATCCATTCCATTGAGGAGCACTCGTCATTACTGGCGGTCTTTGCTCGGCGGTGAGCGGTTAAACTCATTACAAAATCTCGCAGGAAAAATTCTTTCCTAAGATTTTATTCCTGTGCGTCATTGAAAAATTTATAATTATGATCGGATTATAGGCGGCCAGTAGTTGAACTTCCGCAGACATTCGTTCTCAGGATTTATTATACATTCTCAACGAAATTTTTAGTGAAAATTTCACCTGTTTTTATTTTGATCATTGGTAAAAAATTAGTTTTGGAATACGAGTCTTAGGATACACGGTGATTTTTTCAGCCATTGAATGTCGATTATTTTTTTTTCTTTATTTACAAAAGAAATAGTTTTAATATTACTCGCAATTATCTGCTCTGAGATTTTGGCATTGCTGCCGTTTGAGATTTGGTACAAAAGAATGCAAGTGAAATAATGTTCGAATTCATCTGACGAATTCCTGCATTTGGCATTTTTCCGAAGAAAAAAAATTCATTCGCATTAAAAAACTCGCTTTAAAGAAACGCTGAAATCATTCCATCTTTTATTGTAAGCGAACAATCTACAGCAAATTGAACCCAAACTGTTCTATATTTGCATTCGATTAGACTACACGCCTCTGCCTCGAAGAGTTTGTTGATCATGAGTGCAGCTGTCGCAACTTGATTCGCTTCGGGATTTGTCGTTCCCGAAGCTCCTAAAATTTTAAGTTATTGCGCACGAAGCTGTGCTTGTTTACCGGACTTTCCCAGCTTCGTGTTATATTACGGAAATAACGAGGGATTCTAGATGCAAACGCTCCCAATGTTGCTGGGGGAGTTTTCCGAGCCAAACAATTTGGTTGTTGAAAATTAAAAATTTTGAATTACCTGCATGATTTAACTCTTAACGCGTAAACTGCTAGGGCATTAAACTGCAGCACTTCAATGTTTTTAAGGCAAACACCCTCCTACAACATGACCAATTAGACTAACGCTCAAGCTTTGAGATCTTAAGGTTTCAATTGAATAAAATTCACCGACTGAACTATGAATTTTTCTCTAATAAATTCATGATAGAGTTGTTTATGGAATTTCAGTTTCAAAAATAATTATCATTATATGTGATTATAGTTAATAACGTCAAGATGGCGACTGTCCATCATTGCAATCCTCCAAATTTCAAGCGTCATTTTTGTTATTAATAAAAAGTTTTTGTCTCAAATTTCAGGTTAATTAATGTTAAAATCAATTCTTTATGAAGTAATTCTTTTTAAGACACTTTAGATTCACTAGTGCAGGTGCAAATAAAATGCTTCCACCCAATAAACTCGGAGTTCATTTACTTTACAGAATTGAGAAGTTGAAATGTGTAAAATTGCATCAAAATTCAGGATTAAAACTTTCAAACTTTAAAACCAAATCAATTCGCGTTAAAATAACTATTCAATTACTATTGATCGCTCCAAAAACCGAAATCAAATTGATTATTACATTTTTTCCAGCCCATACAAAAAAATTTCACCACTAAATAAATAAACGCAAAAATTACCAATATTCATCGTTGATGAGCAGGTTTTATACCATTTATTTAATAACGAAGGATGATTCTTTAATTCAAGCAAATTTGAAACTAATATCCTTCTCTCACCTAATGTTTACCTCTCCAAACTATTTCTGTTCCAGCAAATTATCAAAATTATCGATAAAACCTAAAATTAGTAAGGTGATTTACGAAGCATAGATGACCCCTCCTGGTAGAAATCTGAGGAGCATCATTCGTGTTAACAAGGAAGTTTTTTCCCCGAAACGCACTTTCTTTCTACTGACATTCTAGTTTATTTTCTGCAAATTCAAAGAAAATTGTCTCTGCTTCCCTCAGGCTCAGCACTGTAAAGTCTCGCGACTTATTTGAAGCAGTGGCGGTGGCAGTTAAGGGTTGTCGCACATGAGCGTCTCATAAGAATCTCTCATGCTCTCGACTTGGTCCCTGATGCGTCATCTAGCCAGGAACTGTCACATGTTGAGCTCCAAGCTATATTTTCCAACACAGTCTGTTTTTTCCAACACAGTCTCGGTCTGTCAGCATACTGTCCAACACAGTCTTGGTCTGTCTGCATACTGCAAAATTCTTTTCAGTGTTACTTTCCGATTTATTTTTTATTTGCTGCCGGACTTGTTTCCAATTTTTGGCTTAAATTTTCCTAAATTATGATTTTGAATATTTATTTGCTAGATTGGTGAACATATTCTTACTTAAATACGATCAGTGCATTCTGGTTTGCATTTAATATTATACTACTTGAACGATCTAACTTTAAAATAATAAGCTTATATAACTTTAAATTTTTTTTTAACTTTAACTTTAAAAAAAAACTTTAACTTTTTTTAAAAAGTTAAAGTTTTTTAAAAAGTTTTAAAAACTTTTTTTTAACTTTAACTTTAACTATAACTTTAAATAAATATGAGCTTTTCGCAAACAAATCGCAAACTTCCGTGTACTTTTCACGGATGTACTGAAATGAACTCGGAATGGACTATCATCAATGCATGGCCTCTGATCAGAGATGATCGAATCTCCTCGACTCGTGAATTCCCTATCAAGTTCAGTCCGCCTACGATGAGAGTTTCATTCATGAGCAAAGTTGAACGTCCTAATGCAATTCTGAGCAGTTTTTTTCAAATTAAATCATGCTTCAGTCGAAGGCTTCATTCGTTTTGGCCGAAAGCTCAGAAAAATAAACGGGAACGGATCCTGAGCGAGCTCTCTGACAGCGCAGCAACTACAGTGATGAACATCGCAAGAGGAAAAAAGAATCTGAATTAATTTTACGAGACAGCCTTAAGTTAATTCTCAACTTTGTGTGTGGCTTTCCCATAAAAAAATGTAATGAATGTTATCTGCTGTCGCTGCAACTCTGATGTTACGCAGTGTGTAGAAATCTTCAGGTTTTTGTTCACGGAAATTTCCATGTTTGCTAACTTATTGTGCATATATAAATAAATATTTGTAAATCTACTCAATTTCACTCATTGTTTAATAATTTTACTGCTATTTTCATTAATTATTAGAGAGCTTCTATTAAATATGAAATGGCCAAGTTGTCCAATGCTCCGTTCGACAATTAAAACTGTTGATTTTTTTTAGGGTCCACGTTCATCTATTATTACTTTTAACACGTTGATTACGTTACTGTTTGCAGACAAGCTCAAAATGACGCGACTGCGTTGAATTTACGATCAAAAAACCAGAATCATATTAGCTGACGCCCTTAAAATCTTTAATTGTGATGCACTCCATTGCACTGGGCGCTCTCCAGCATGGAATGCTAGAAGCACAACCTCGACAGCGGAAAATGTTATGTTTTAAGTATGATTGATTTGAAAGTTTCAAAAGCTAACAATATGATAAGTTAATAATTAAATGCATTAGATAGCGACACATTCACTCATCGGTTATGCAAACTTCTGCTATCAGGAAGAAGTCAATTTTGACGATATTTATGTGAACAGAATTTTTTCTAAATATTTCTGGACGAACATCTTGAACGAAGCTATTCTCTCGTTAAAATGTTCACGAAGTTCCAATTTGTTATTAAATTCGTATTTAATGCAAATGGAATACATTGGCTCACTAATGAATGAAAATATAGTCGATTTTTAATGGTACATAAATATTCCCGCGATTTTTCACCCAATTTTTACATTGTCCAGTAAATTTCCGGGAGAATCCGGACAAAACAGTTTCTTCTGCGAAAAAAATCTCAAAAAATCAGAATGTAAAAGAAGCAAGCAGCTAACAAGCACGCGCGTCTGGAGTAACTTCTTTTTTTTAGGCTGCAGTCCTCACATTTTTCTTTGAGGTTCTGGCTGAAAGCTTCGTATTTTATAGCCTCTAAGGTGTCAGCGGAAGTCGTCAGGATAGAAAAAAAAATTTTCTGTGATGTCTGGTGACGGACAATGGTTGCGCTGGACAGGCCAAAAGGTGCTTCACAAATTCCCCATGTCGAGTTGCTAGACTTTTCACGATTAAAATCGGGAAAAAAGTGATTCAATTTTTGAAGGAAACGCATTGAAGACTCATGGTAAAATAGGTATACATTAATAAACTGAAGATTTACATAAAACATCTTTCAAGTGCTCATCGAAATAGTTCAAGTGTGCCTCTACGCATATATACAAATTTTTCTTGTAGCAGATACACCAAATGTAGTCTAGTCCTACTACCAATCTTCATATAGTTTAATAAGATACTTTGACTACAGTATTTCCTTTTATGCTATACTTGAAATTATTTATCGCAGATAAAACTTCTATCTAAGTTGCATTTACCCTTCATTGTTTTTAGCCCAACGTCCATATAGTTTGATAAATCTTCGTGTTTCGATGAGTTGCAATACATTTCCTATCATAGAACAAATTACGTCGTTCATCAAAATGACTGAAATAAATTAGGCTTACATTTCGCTGGCAAGGAGGCGATATCGCATACCATTGCAGGTGCTGAACCAATCTTCTCTCTCGTAACAATGGATCAAAAAATCCTTTAGATTCAACGACGATGCAAATTTCGGTATAGTGAATATTATTCTGAATTCGGATGAAATTCGAGATGTTGAAAGGCGAAAGTAGCGGACAAATGCATTCCAATGTATCTAACATAAACTTGAGTATTCATTTGAAATCGAATCGATGGTATATGTCTGTTTTGCTTATATTTTATGTTTCATCCGCAAAAGGGAAAAAGTCACATACGAATAAGGAAATAATAGAACTGGCTCTCAATTTTATCGATTCAGATCAGCTATAATTTCGGATTGTTTTCCATTGTTATACTTCTATTGTTTTAGAATTGACGAAAAAATGATTGAACTAAAAATTTTAAAACTAAAGAAAAAGCAATCCTAAAGTAAGAAAGCATGCATAGAAGAAAAAGAGAATGCAAGTCGCAACGGATAAGTGAAACTCAAAGGAGAGAAAAGCAAGTTAAAATTAAGTGAAAGAAACAATTAAGTCACTATGGAAACGGCAGAAAATTTACTAAAAGAGTGAGGAAAGCTAATCGAAGCGAAGAGATGTTGCATGCCACAGTTGCGAATAGAAAGTAAGTCGCAATTAAAAGATGAAAGCAAGACATGTTATAAAAAGATGAACGCGAGCTACACAAGAGAAGTAAAAAAGTCATCAACAGAAAAGAAGAAGCAAGGCACATGTAGAAGGTACCTGCTGCCAGGCACGGTAGCAAAAGGAAAGCTGGTACATCAAGCGACCTTTTGTTCTTAGTGCCTCTAAAAAATTCAATCCACGGGGAAAGTTTAACAAGCGCCTGCGCGGACAAGCAAGCTCCGCAGTCACATTGTATACGTTGGTCGCCGTCCTCGGTTTAACTATTCAGAGCGTCCTACAGCCACTGAGTCCCTTCTTTCATTTCTTTGGGACCACATCTATTTTCCAAGCATATCGTGCGGTCTTCTGACTAACTTTTCCATCAAGTTTATA
>NW_025941785.1:0-834 GCF_000764305.2 Hyalella azteca
TACAACGTATATATACCTATGTTTCCTCAACTTCTGCGTCTCATGTGCAGATAACAATGGCATATGGAGAATAATGGCTTCATCTGAGAATAGAAACTTGGTTATGAGGTCATGAAGCCCTTCAAGCTGAAAAAAACCACACTAAGGTTCATCCGGAAATGGTTAGCAGTATATTGACATACTTCCTATATAAGAAAGATCCTTTTTCAAACGCGGGATGGTCATCACGTAAAGGCAATCTTTCATCAAGAAAATGGCATCGAAGGATCATTCACGTTCTCTCTATTCATCGCAAAGCAGAAGACGTCACACCTGCACAATTTAATTAAGAGACGCTTGTCAATCCTTCGTTGATGCAGGCTATTATAAAAATTAGCAAATAATTTATAGCACATGCAGTGCCAAACAACCAATTCCCAATAATAGACGATTGGGCTCGCGCAAAGTTGACGGTTTGAGTTACCACGCGGCTGGTCGCCCTCACCTCATCGAACTGTCCCCTCCACTTATCTCAGCTGCAATAATTAAGTCATTATATAGCCATTTAATTTAACGAAATGAATTGCGCTGCGGTAATTTGGAAGCATATCGAAATGCATTGAGGCTCAACAGGCGCTGATGCGTTAAACTGTTCATGCCCCGGCGGGAACTTCGTTGCTGGCTTGCTGCGGAAGAAATCCTGTAGTCCTGCGACGACTGCACTCGCACTATAATGCGCTTATGGTGTATGTGATGCATTTACTATACGATGCTCATGGTGTCTGTGATGCATCTACTATATCGATGCTCATGGTGTCTGCGATGCATCTACTATATCGATGCTCATGGTGTCTG
>NW_025941786.1:0-539 GCF_000764305.2 Hyalella azteca
TGACGGTATCCGTGATACCAGATTTGGACGCCAATTCGTCATAAATTTGTTAAATTTATGAATTTATACACATCGATTTTAATTTGGCTTATATATAATTGCATCGCACAAGTTCATCAAAAATCAAATTTGGAGCGTCCATCAAAATGAGCGCCTATCAGGAGTGTGTCCTCCTCCAAATATTTATGTAATTCAAATTCATTCTTTTCATTTCCTTACAATTTTTCTAATATTTGATCAGTCAAGAATATAATGAAATTAATGGAGCAAATGTAGCAGCAATGGAAGAGAGCGGCGGCCCCAGACAGCGGGACGGTCTAGCGAGGCCTGCGTCGCCCCCCGCCCCAGACGGACGTCGGGCCAATTAACACCACCGGGCGTTGGCACGCGTTTGCCAGTTTTTGTGTTAGTCTCGTACGTTGTTTCTTGTTTATATATAGTATGGTTCTTGTATTTACCTCGTATGTTTGTATTTAATTCAAACGAATAAATAGTGCAGTTCTTGTATCTATACCTTGTTTGTTAATTGTATTTATTCG
>NW_025941787.1:0-481 GCF_000764305.2 Hyalella azteca
TTGCGGTACACTTAACCCGCCTTGACAATCATACATCGATCCTCAACTCACCGTGACCCGTCATTACGATTGACCCGTGACCCACCTTAGCGCATTACTGACCCTTGATCCACCTTGACGCGTTACTGACCCGTGACCTACCTTGACGCATTACTGACCCTTGACCCACCTTGACCCGTGACCCACCTTGACACATTACTGAACTTTGACCCATCTTGACGCATTACTGACCCTTGATCCACCTTGACGCATTACTGACCTTTGACCCACCTTGACGCATTACTGACCTATGACCCACCTTGACGCATTACTGACCCTTGACCCACCTTGACGCATTACTGACCATCCACCCACCTTGACCCGTGACCCACCTTGACGCATGATTGACCCTTGACCCACCTTGACCCGTGACGCACCTTGACGCATTACTGACCTTTGACCCGTGACCCACCTTGGCGCATTACTGACCCGTGACCCACCT
>NW_025941788.1:0-7628 GCF_000764305.2 Hyalella azteca
AGACAGTAACGGTTTTTGCGTAGTGTCGCACGTGTACTCAGGCCGCTACGTGTACCTAGGCCGCTATGTGTACTAAGGCCGCTGCCTGTACTAAGGCCGCTACGTGTACTAAGGCCGTCACGTGTACTAAGGCCGCTACGTGTATCTATGCCGTCACGTGTACTAGTTAGTTACGCAGTATCCATTAGTTACGTAGTATGCGACAACGGAGCGAACTGGAATAATTCTGACAAAGACAGCAGTAGTGTACAGTAAATAAATAGGTTCGTTGTTAATCAATTCTAGATCAGTCTCTATTTGAAAAATTTATGTGTGGGAAACCTGCTTAGGCTGAGCGTTTAGTGAGCTAATTAAGCTAGAAGTGGACAAAAAATTTCTCGATGCTGGCACGAATTTAATTACAACAAATATATCCATTTTTAATTTGGTCCCGACCGGTTACGCTTTGACTAACTTATTCGTAGTAAACATACTCATGATCTTGGTCGAAAAGTGATCTTGGTGGTAAGTCAAGTAGCAGTTATTTGGTTGAAAATTTTGGCAGTTACAATCCACAATTCTTTAAATTGAATTCGTATTCGAAAATTAAATTTGTATTCGAATATTAATTTTCAATTCAATGAGGTCAAGCTACCAAATTTCTTTTATTCTGGATTTGAAGACTAAGGCCAACTTCAGCTTTTCTCCTGAGTCCAGACAGCAAAGCTAACCAGTAGTTAGATCCAGTTCTACCAGACTATTCGAGCTACATAGACCGGATTCTATGAAGTGCTGCATTTAGAAAACTTATGGTTTCAACTACGAATGCTTCAAAGCGTTTAGTGTGGTCTAAGATCATAGTTCGAAGCTGTATATAGCAGTTAGTTCAAGCCTTGTTAGTATATAGCAAAGCCGGCGATGAAGATTACGCTATGTCCGGCGTGTCGCCGACAACTGGTATGTTCGGACGCTACGTCGCCCACTCATAGTACCCATAATATGACTAATTTCATCTGATTATTTATTAGCCTTCAGCGCTAAAAAGCGTCCAGAGGAAGCAGCAAGAACGATAAAACAGGACTAATGGCATGAATTGGCAAACCTGGAGCGCAGCGACTATAATTTCCGGACTTCGCATGGAGGCTGTAAATCCTTTATTTTACTCCACAATCTGTAAAAAGTAGATTCGATTTGCAAATTGACGAGACCTTATATGTCTGCACTAAAACAGTATCTCATGTGCTGCAAGACGATTGATTTTGGGAACGGTTAACTTTCATCACGCCATCGTATGTCTTGGCTAGGTATTCAGCCGCGGGTCGATACATCTAACAAAGGCCTCAATTCCGGTGTCAATGTATTCAATCCAGGCGACCCAAAGCGTAATCTATGAAATGATGAAAAATGTCTTGGTCATCTCGGTTAAGATGAGCTGTGGTTGACGGTACCATCGGGCACCATCGCAACAGCCCGCAGGTATGATTTGAACAGTTATTCTAACTGATCTAGTCTCTTGCATCGTGCGAACGTAGTTCAGCTACATGTACATCGAAAGCAGCTCGTATTGAAGAGTGACTACTTGCTTGTCTGCAGTCTACTATGGCGAGACATCATTCACGAGAAGTTGTAGCAGCGACAACGAGTCCATTCTTTGATAAGATATGAATCTTTTCACTAAATTTCCGACGTGTCGCTGTCATAGACATTTCCGCTAGCTGGCTAATTCAGTATTAGAAGAAGCTATCTCGCTGGAATCTACAGTGCTCCACATACCGTGTGAGGGTTCAGGTAGCATAACAGCAATTTGATAAATGTACTTGAAAAATACTTCATCGTTCAACCTGAGATGCTGAATGGATTACTCGTATAGTCTGGAATTAATGCGTACTCCGACCTTTCCCATTTCAAGGATAAAGAATAGAACGAAGATAATTCAAGTGATGTTTATTTCGTATTAAGCCTTCTTTGCCTTTGAGCGTCTCGTTGACTAAGTTGACTATCATCACTGACTTAGAGTTTCTTCCCAGTGACGCCTACAACAGGTGTCAACTTTGAGTCGCGGTACGGCACGCGACTTTGCTGTGAATTAAGACATTCATAACATTACATTTACAGGCTAATTCAAGTATATACAATATACATGCATGCACTGACGTAAATTACACAGTGCATTATCCATATATAAATGTACTTATAGCCATTATGTGTATCATAAAAACCCGGCTAGGCCTGGCAAACGGACGTTTCACTTCTACGCGTCCGCTCTCTATTGAGCTGAGGCTAAGAAAGTAGGTCACTATTAAGCACTTGACATACTTTCTGGGCGATGGCCATCAAGACATTGCAGATGGCGCTGAGGCTGAGGTTAATCTTCTTGGCCTCCGTTAATCGCGCTCCTTGAGACTCGACTCCTTCACATTCTCCGAGCCAGCGAGATCCTCCCTGCACCCTGAAGCTGTCACAAAATATACCTAGCCTGTAATGCTAAATATTTAGCATCACATTTAGCGAATTTTACCCAAGACAAAATATTTAGCATCACAGAGGCGCGGTGGCGCTGCGTCAATCGCAGCAACTCTAAAGGCCCGTTTACACTAGTGGCAACGACATGCGCTTTGAGTCGTTTGCTGCAGTGCCTCACCGCGCACAACCGTTCACACTACTTTTGTACTCGGTAGTTTGAGACCATAGCTATCTACTAAGCGCCGCGCTTGTGATGCATGAGGCATGGCCCCTGTCAATCGCTAGCTCGTCAATCGGTCAAGAAGCGCATGCAGAGGCTGCAAAGCGCCTCTGCATGCGCTTTGAGGCACTTGATTCTCGTGTGTTGCCCCTAGTGTGAACGGGCCTTTAGATCTCGTCGGGGTCTCACGCTCACCAGCTGCTCGCAGTCAACTCTACTTTAATATTTTGGACAAGTATATACACGCATTCGGAGAAGTCCAACATGCAACAAAGTGGGGCATCCACACGGCTGTAGGTATGCCACAAAATGGTGGACCCAACTTCAGGTTGGTCACTCAACGATACTTTTAATTTTCAGTTTTGGTTTCTGCGATTGTCGGCTAAATCAAGCCCCAGCACTTATATTTATTGCAACGTTTCTCTCAAACAAATGGCAATCTAATTTCAACACAAAGAGAAAATGAATGGCAGATAATGCTACAAGTTACAACAGACTTCATTTCCTAAGGAATGAGGCTTAGGAAACGAGCATAGCCCTTAGGTTATTCCGTTTGCAGTGTCTGTTTTATCATTATATATAACAATCAGTTAAGGCATTGTTTTATTAGTTCAAAGAATAGGAGTCTGTTGTCTACCTTGTCTACTAATGCTGGTGAACAATCGAGAACTCAAATGACGACTAGGTAACTGCATTTGTGAATCTAGAAGATGTGAACCAACCAACAGCGGTTCAATCATGAACCGCCCAACAGCTCGTCGCACTGACGCTTGCTCCAACCATCTCGTGACACGCAACCAGCAGATCGCACGACACCGAGTCGCTCACGGCGCTGTCATGCCTGAAAAACAGACATCATTCAGATATACAAGAAAACAATAGTAAAATCTGAAATGAGCTGATAGGAAAAATTAATTTTACTTACGACGCGGTCATTCCTGTAACACATACACCATTCAGTTTTACAGGAAAAGAATTCAAGAAAAATCGAAAAATATGAAAAAATTAGTTTCAATTTTCTGTTAGTGAAACATTTTTTGGTGCGAGATAGCTGAAGCGCTAGTAAAAATTTGGCCACTGAACTAACTACCAATTGACTAAAATTACGCATTCATCGTCTAAAGGTTTTAATTATGGGTCATTTGATAAAACTCTGGTAGGTACTGCATGCAAGATCGTTTACTAATCACCTGGAGAGTTGGGATTCCAAGGCGTCACTCGTCGGAATCTTCATCGAAGGCGCCCATCTTCTCCAGTGCTTCCTTCATCGTGCGCTGTGCATGAAAATTAATTAACTACACTGAGAGAAATTCGACCTCTTTCTCGAGACCCTTAAGTGTTTCGAGGCCTCTCCGAGCGATCGTGCCAAATGAGACACTTGTGGCCGCCGAAGTGTTTCAGGGAAGTCCAAGTGTTTCCAAATGTGAGATTTCGGGAAATTGTACGGAGAATGAGACCATCTTTTCAGGATCTCAGCAATATCCTTACCCAGTTTCCAGGGCCTGTTGAAATCATTCTATTATATTCTACTCTTCCGGTCGATCCCAGTCTAATCCCTGGCCGCCTTCTAACAAAATTATGGAAACTATATTTCTCCGTCTCTATCTGATTACAACGCATCTCTCCTTCACAGCGGAACTAGTCACATATTTATTCATTATACACATATTTATTACATAATTTATATCCGTATGTACAGTCATCATGAAACTACACTCTTTGCTCTCACCTCTATCGAACTCTGATTGAAGAAACTATGAGTCGCCCGCCGAGATTCGAACCTCTGCCAAGACTAGTCGAGTGCGCGCGACCATGCCTTAGCCCACTGAGCTACGGAGACGGCAGTCACATAGAGTCGCAGTGTTTGTTTAGTCTACCGTCAGAGGGCGGGCTAGGACATGCAGTTGCTAAATCTTTCAGTAATTTGTGGTTTAAGCCGTCAGGTCCACATGACTTTTTGGGATTTAGAGCGACCAGGCGCTATAGAACCTCTTCTTCTTGTGTTTCAAAACTTGTTAATTTAGAGCTGACTACGCGCTCCTCATAAGCTGAAATACTGTTCAAGTCGTCGTCTGTGAATACGCTACTAAAAAAGTGATTAAGAACGTTAGCGTTTCCCTCATCAGAGGATATCTTTCGCTGATCTACTTTCAAATCAGAAATACCGTCCTTTGTATTACACTTCGAGCTAGCGTACAAAAAGAAGGCTTTCTGTTTTTTTATTTTTATTTTTGGCAACATTTTTTTCGAAGATTTTCACTGCTTTGCGACAGCTTTCTATAGCTTGATTTCGAACTCTTGCGTATAAGATATATCAGCATCGCTACGAGTCTGTAAATAACCCTGCGTAGGCATCCTTCTCGGTTTTCAGCTTAGCTAGAACTAGTATACTGTTCAGCCACTGAGTTTTTGGCTTCACCGAGCTTAATTCTAAGTATACATGCACGCATCAACTGCAGACATAACCGTGCCAATTACATACATACAACATAACCAATACATGTCCTTGATACAGTTCGTAATATTCATAGCATTCACAGTTTCACGAAGTTTAGCGTAGTCGCCTTTCGCAAAATTCAAACGCTCACTCATCCGAGGCGTCTTTCCTGTACAGCACTTAATACTGAAAAACCATGATTGGTGATGGCCTCGTGACGTAGCTCACTATACATTGATTCGTCACTAGTAAACACCAGGTCTAGAATATTGGGAGTCCTATAATAGTGGGAGTTTACTCCTGTAATGGGTTGGCTTATGTTACGTGCTGGACTATAAAGAAGGAGTCTCTCACAGATTCGCATGATCAAGGATGCTGGAAGATTCCCATCCCTTTGAGAGGTTCCTTCTGTCCAGTCTAGCTCTGGATGATTAAAATCACCAACGATCAATGTGTGTGACCTACGGAAAGTTATGCTCGGTAAAAGACTGTTTATTGCATTATCTTTATCAGAGGAACTGTTTGGTGATCTATGCACGACGCCTATGAGGAGGCTATCTTTGCCTTCGAGAGAAAGTTACCACGATACTGATTCTCCAGCTGATTGGTGTTATTTAGACAACTTCACCTGCTGAGTCCTATAAAGGGTTTTGACCCACAACGCTGCACCTTTGTTGCACTGCTCTTCGCCTATAGTGTGAAAACAATCATAACCTGGCAACTTAAACTCAACAGGTACAATATTCCCACCGTGATTTTTAGGCAGTGTTTCTGTAATACAAATAATGTCTGGACACTCGCTCTCCATCACCGAGAGAAGCTCACTTCTTTTGTTCAAAATAGTCAGAGTTCGTGTAAAAACATTGTAAAGTATTTTGTCATGAGCTGGGATTTTCTAAAACTACCGCTATTTTTACTTACACTTCTATTTTTATGTACGAAACTTATCTGAAATGAAACTGCGGCAGAAATTTTTTGTTCCTGCTTCAGTTTCAAATGTTTTCACTTTCAAGCATTTGAAGCTGAGGCAGAAACGTTTTGTCATTTAGATATGTAATGAATTGTTTGGGATGAAAATATGAAAATAGAACAGCAATAGATACAATGAAGTGTATAAACGTATAGATGTACACTTCACGTTTTATTTATGAAGCGTATAAGCTACGACGCGGGTCTCGATGAAAATGAGAACTTATAGCAAGAAAGTTGATAATGCCAGTTGATTAGTAATAATATGCAATTAAAAATTATTTTTTAAAGACAACTCTTTTAAAGAATCTAGTGTATCCGATGTTACACATGTACAATGAATTTCTAATTTTATTATCAAATATTAAAAAAAGTAATTTTAAATTTTATTTTTAGAATCAAAAAAATTAAATTCTGTGAATTTATTAATTTTGTCTATTGAATCATGCATTGTCTCCAACTTTACGCAAGTGTGCAAAATTTCAGATCGATTGGAAAGGTAGAATTGTGTTAAATATCGATTATAAGTTATGTAGCAGGCAAAATTATTCGTTCAAATTTTTTAAATGGAATTTTTTTTCAAAATTATATATTCTGTCAATTTATTCATGCATTGCCTCCAACTTTGTGCAAGGGTGCAAATTTTCAGATCGATTGGAAAGGTAGAAGTGTGTTAAATATCGATTTTAAGATTTGTAGCAGACAGACAAGATATGAATTAAAGAGAAGTGTAAAAAGAGAGCGTGTTCTATAAACTTGATAATGCGGATGTTGTTAATAATAATTGACATTGTTGCGCATTATAGATTTTCTTAGATTCTGGAGACTGTTTGTAAGATGAAATTGACTGAATTTTTAAAGTAATTAAGGCATGCGTGCAGACTGCAGAATATGGTGTTTTAGTATTCAGGGATTACTGTGCACAATGATCAATATTTAATTATTCGTGTTCATGGATGTAGCAATTATTCAGAATAATGCCGATAGAAGAAGAGAACCCGAAGGGGGGTACGGACGAAAATTGCGCTCTCATAAATCCCACACATGAATGGACGATCCACGACTACAATTGTTCCAGATCCGACGTTTATCCTGTGTGCTCCATCGCTCCAGTGGATGGTGAGGAAATTTTATTTTTCTTTTGCACGACACAATAAAATTTTTCAACGAACAATATTTTGGGTATAAAATGTTAGTCTTTAAAAATGTTATGTTAGTCTTTAGTCTCTATCTATTTAATTGTAAATCTTTTACATTTCAATTTTTGTTTAGGTATCTGCCCAAATCCATATATTGAGTTGAGGACTCAGTGCGTTCACTTGATCCCGACTGCCTATGTATGAAGCTCTGCACGCACTCAGTGTGGGGGTGACCGGTGGAGATTTGATAACGCTGGACGATTGCGACCAGTACCGAAAAGTTTACCTCTACCTCGCCGAAACAAGTAACTAATATAGTTGTAAACTTTTTATTTTCTTATTACTTGAAATATCTTTGAAGCCACTTCTTTCTGCACAGATAATTTCAGCCTGGTCTTAAAAAGCTCTGGGTGACCCACAG
>NW_025941789.1:0-39021 GCF_000764305.2 Hyalella azteca
AACAGAGTAGCTTTTCAAGGCCTTCATGTGAATTTATTGAAGATATTTTATTCTCTTATAATAATATTTAAATATTTATAAAAAAATCATATCAACATCTTAAGCTTAGTTAAAAACGGTTTCATTATATGAAATAATAATAATACTTCAATCATTACCGTAATATTGTTAATAACATCAGAATTAGTTTAATATTATAGTGTACAAATCTCAAACTTCGTGTAAAATACAAAGAAAGACACATGGATATGAACGTCTATTGGCTTTGCGATGAAGTTTCATTGCAAATCGCAATAAACATAAAAAAGATAACATGAAAAATACAACTCAGTACTCACTACAGTGAGTGACAGACAGCGCATTTTCTCGTCGACGAAAACGTGAAGTCACGGACGGACATACAGACGGTCGGACGGACGGACATGACGAGCACAATAGCGCCCTTTTTACATAAACAGAAAAAGTACAATATAAAAAAGACGTGAACAAAAATAAACTATTCAACAGTATTGAGATTATGGTATGGGATCAGTGCTTAAGTGAGGAATTTATCGGTATATTTCTGTGTAATATCTTTATTTTTAATTACTTTGTTGGACTAGAGAAATTTTGTTTTAGTTTATATTATATTTTTCTTCTAAAGGGTTATTTTGCTGCTTCATAATCCTCTATTATCCACACCCGTTATGAACCATCAATTAGTCATTAAAATATTATCCAAACAAATAAACAATTATAACTTCATTGATGCCTTAGCAGTATTTTAGTAATTACGTATTATGAATGCCATAATATTTATTTCAAAATAAAGTTAACCAATCATAGATATTTAAGACAACTTTAATTATTAATTGCTCTCTGGGCTACAATCTTAATCTAATTAGTGCGAGTTTATACATTATTTCTTTAATTAAGTATATTTCTATCATCTTAATTTTCCGTGCCATATAATTTTGATGAATGTTTGGTCTGAACCAGATTATGTTATACGGCTGCCACTGTCACAACATAATTCATATCTTATTCCCTTCACAAAAGCTGAAAATTTCGGCTCAAAGAGAAACATCAAAGCAAGATGAATTTTTCATGTTGATGTTGCATCGCAAGTTGTTTACTTCGCAATGAAAAATGCGCAGCGAAAATGCAGGTAGATTTACCCTATACAATAGTGGCAAAATATGTGAATCTTTTCTTTATTTTTCAACTGAAATCTTTGAAGTTGATTAAAAACAAACCATGAATATTATTTAATTTACAACGTCATTGCCGTCAAACGTCTATTTCGTAAAATCAATGTATCAATGGATAAACTACCGAAAAATTACGTCATAAAACATTTCTTTTATTCTTTGGCGCAAGAAATTGAATTACATATTACATGTAGATATTAACTTGAAGTGAAACATCTAATTGAAAATTGAATGTAAAGTTGATTGCTTAAAAATTTGCTTGATTTATAAATTTTCAATTGAATTTAATTCCTTTCATTTTTAGTTCAAATAATTGTAAACAACAATTGAAATTTATTCAAAAATCAAATATAACCACACTTATCGGCTAAGTATGCCAAGAATTTTATTTTTGAGCATTTTTTGAGGTATATCAAAATAATGGTAATATCCGTGCTGAAAAACACGATTTACTGCGTCCAAGAACTCAAATTGGTTTGATATTTAATTAAAGGCAATGGGAGACAAATTCAATTGAAGGTTATTCAAGCGCGGTTAAATGATTACACCCTGTAATAGTTTCTATTTGGGATGATAGAAGATGTTACAATTAATGATAATATCTTCATTATCTAACACTAAATAAGTTTATGAAGAAATGTCCGCGGCGTCCAAAAGGTCGCGGACGACCGAACTGAGGGCGACGTGGAAGATGGGACGCAGCGCTAGTAATCGGTGATCAGCAACGGATTTTACTTGATCATTCATGTTTTGTAAAAGACTTCTGTAGAATTGGAGAGTCCAAAAACTTTCATTAAAGCAATAAATATTTCAAGCTTTATTGCAACTACATGCGTATTCCGAAATTAATATATTTTTCGTATTAACGTATATTGAAAAACATGATGGTTCTTAACTTAATACGAAATGTAATTATTGGTCGCTATATGATAGTTGGATGCAATTTTTAATTTAGAATGATTCAATTCTCGGTAGGTATTGCAGGTAAATTTTGCAAAAAATTTTAATAATGCCGTTGCAGCAATACGATCAATAGTGAAAATTTCTCTCGGATGCTGAATGGAAGAGTCGCTCGATCAATCATCTCTCATACTTCATATCGTCTCCCAGTTTAAAAAATTACCGTCAGAAAAATTACCATAATTTCGATTTAATTTCTAAACACTTTTTTCGCTGAATTAAAATTTGAAGCAGAAAATCATTTTTTGCAACGATGCGGAATTTGTGGTTCCATATTCAGAATGTCATTCTTTGTCATCAAACAGAACCAGATATTTTCAAAGTTATTTATGACGGCACTTCAAGACTCGCATTTTTCCTGCCTCCGAGTTGAAACCTTCAAGGCCTTGCCTGAAGCAAATATTTTGTGGTACTTCTTTAATAAACATGGAGCAAATTCCAGCCGGAAGCGACTCCCCTGACGTCTAATATCAAAATGTCGTGTGTATGGCAAGACCTCTGTAATAAATAAAAACATATGAGAATCATGGATAAAAATCTTTCCCCGTCTCGATAAAGGACCACGTCTATTCGTGCTATGAAATCACAAGTTTACACGCTGCTTGCAATAGGTACGAAGAATTTTTTTAGGTAGAAATATTTATATTTTATCAGAGAATATCAATCCAAATCGGAAAGCAAACCGCGACAGCTACTTTGATACTATAATGCGTGCTTGTTCCCCCACACACAAATATTAATAGGTCATACTGTTTAAACAATGACACACTTTTTGCACACAGTTTTAATACGCTCGGCCACCGTGGGTGTTGGAAACCCTCACAAAGGTATAAAGTGCATTGCTATGTGGACCAGCGGCGAGAAGCAAGCAACAGCATCGTGCATCAGGTGGCCCAAATGAGGGCGAATGAACGATAATCAGAGGCGGCGATCCATCGTGGCCTGGGACTGCTACGTCCCAAACAAGTACCAAGATTGCCAAGAAACCAAGAACAAAGTCAAACTCATTCGCGTGAGTGTATTTCTACTTCAGAGAGCTCACTCTGGAAATGGAATGCGTCATACATCCCATAAAAGTGCTAACATTTTTTACCTACACTAAGGAGAGGAGAGGTATAGAACTGATACTCTCTTTTGCTGAGCCAAGATGGGTCAGGATGACCCACTCATGGGAAATTAAGACAATTAGTATGTGAGTAAAATACTTAATTACCTGTAGTTTCTTTTTGTACGCGCAGTTGTCATATCGAATGCACTGATCAAAGATGCAGTGCAAAAGTACAGGCAAAAAATCCAATTTATAGTGCAATAATTATTTGATCCCCTATATACATATTTTAGTCATATGCAAATATAAATAATAAATAAGATTACAGCTTTTTTAAAATTAAGCATCATCTGTATCACATTTTTTCGCGGAGTCGTCAATCAATAATTATGCTGATTTTTGCTTTAATGATATTTAGAAATTTAGGTTTTAAGTTCGGAAAATATCATCATTAATTTAATGAATTCCGAAAATTAGTAACTGAAAATTTTTCATACAATTTTGATTTACTGACGTGCTTGTTCGGTTATTATAACAACGGTAAACTCAACCTCCGCAGTAATGTGCTTCAGGTACAATAAAGCGACTTAATATTACAATTACAAGTATCGAACATTTTTTCATTAAAATTTATCAAACTAAATGAAAATCTGGCTCGTGAATTAATCCAAGTATCCGATTCCTGCATTACCAAGAAATTCCTTGTCCCTGGTCAATATACAAGCATTGGTCCTAGATTACAGCAAGAACCACACTACATGAAATTCTGTGAATACATTTTGAAATACTAATGCGAGTTTCGTTCAAAACTGGCGCATCTTTATCATGTACCAAGAAATTTACCGAGAATGACTGTCCTTGGCATTCACAAGAATGTTCCTCAAAAATATTAGGGCCTTGAGCGCCGACGTATATCCATTCCTTTAAAATATCGTCGCTTCAATGCCCGTAAGATATTTGCAGCCCAAATCCTCGAGCCACCAGGCAAATTTGCCACAAAAACAACTTAATGGCCGTCATAGCCGCAAACAAACCTTAAGCCTCCAGTCACGGTCCTCCAGAGCAGTCCTCAACTTTCATCGCAGGAAAACTAATGTTGAAAAATGTTGACGGACGGAAAATGACGAACAAGTTGTACTTCCTGACTATAAACATTTGATTAGAAGTGATAAATTTGTAAATTTGATGCTTAATTTCATGTAGTTTTTAAGTTAGAAGAATATAGACTGATTCAAAACTGCATTTCGTATGATTAGCTCCAGAAAATTCAATCGACTGGATTCGAAGGGCTGAATTTCAGCCATGGGCCAAAACTGCAGGAGTGCACGGCACCAAATTTGGGTTGTACATTAAAGGCATAGAAGTGCCGAAGCTCAAGCCCAAGCTTTCGAGACATAATTGCCACTGAATTGGCCTCGGGAGGTGAAAAGAACAGTTAAAAAGATATTATTTTTCTAACTGGGCGCGCGTGGCCAAATGCAGATTTTTATTGCATATACACTTCATTTGTAGCTCTCTGCTGGGCAGAACGAGTTGTGGTCCGGCATACGGAGCTTTATCTAGAATTATGTATATTTAACAGTAGAAAGATGTTTGTTGGTTCATGACATCGTTTTAACGTGAAATAGCTCGGGTGTGTCTCATTAAAAAATAATACACCTAAGAAGGGATGAAATGAAATAATTAGTTTATCTGCCTTTCACGTTCTACTAAATTCCATTTCAGCTTATTGTTTAATTCGTCTCCGTGGCGATCAAAAATATACCGAAAATTTCCTCAAACGTGTTACAAAGGATTCAAAGAATGAGAAGTATTTATACTCAGTAGAAAAATTGCGATAGCAGCATCTGTGTAAATATCAACGAACGGAATATTCTGCCGACAAATCCTAAAAAATTAAGTTCAGAGGAGCGCCCAACTAATGCATTTCGTATTCTGGCAAAAAAATAAGACTCGGATGAAATTAGGAGACAAAGTTTGCCCATTAGAAACATAGCCTTCGTTGCTGTTCATCACGTACAAGAATTTTGAAGAAATTATCTTTCAAGCCGTCACGTCTCGACGGCAAATTTGTTGCCGCAATGGCACTCGGGAAACTTAATACTTTCGTATTTTGCCAAACATATGAAGCCTTAAATTTTTGCTTGCAATTGAAAAATTCATTTCCGATTAACTCTGCTTCATTTAAATGTAAAATTTTTTTATTGTTCATTTTTCAATTTTTGATCCTCTTCTTGAATTTCGCGTATTTCTAGAGAAAATTCAACTGATACGTTAAAATTTGATAAAATTATTCATGTTAACAAGAAGTTACAATAAGAATAACAAATTTTTTTATTTTTGGATGACAGTGTTGACGTTAATTATTCTCTGCAATATTGTTTCACTTTAATTTCACGTTTTATGACACCAAATTAGTGAAATATCTCTCCTGTGATAATTGAATATTTTTCGTTACAAATCTATTTGCATTCAGGGGCATAATTGGAATAATGCTTCGAAATAATAATTTTCGATATGCAGATCAGTGTAGTTGTGATGGTGGTATAAGTGTCACTGTAATTTATGATGCAAAAAATATGAGACGCGCGTAATGTGTGTAAGATTTCTTCTAATTATAAGGTACTTGGTTTACGATTAGTGAGCTTGTGAGTGCATTCAAAATTCGTTTACGATGCGAATTTTCCATTTATTTGTTACTGATCGCTACTCATCATAATTTCCGGAGGTTAGTCTTGAATTCCCAGCCCTACTTTAATCTCTTTATCTAATGCACCATTCAATATTTCGAACTTTACATACGACGCTTCTCTGTTATCTGTTATGTTCAAATTTGACAAAACATACATTCATTTTGCATTACATTTTTCCTAAAAAGTCTATAATAATAAACTTTTTTAATGTACTTCGTTGGCTATGCGACCGTTCGCCAATTGCTGGTTTTCAGTTGTCATGACAGAATAATTGTGATTTTACCCTCTTAAAAAAATTAATTATAATCGATTTATATCATTGTTTGAAGCTTGGTGACGATTCAGTATTTGGTTCAACAAAAAATGAAAGAATTCAACGAGCACAAAAAGTCACTTTTGTAATCTCTGAGATGAACATTAAAACTGATGTCGCAGAAGTATTAATGATAAAAATAAAATAATGAACTGATATAGCTGAATAAATCCCAGCAACAATTTCACTCCGATTTTCAGAGATGTCAATCATTGAATCGCATACTCAAATCAGTAATAGTTTCAATCAGTAATTTGTTTCCATATTGCAATGGGAGTCTCTGTATAGCTTATTGATCAAAAATGAACGAAGTTTACTCGTGGAAAAAGACGTTGAAACAGCGTTGATAATTTAACAAAAATATAACTCAGTATTCACTGCAGTGAGTGACAAAGAGCGCATTTTCTCGTCGACGAAAACGCAAAGTCACGGACGGACTGACAGGCAGACAGACGGACGGACATGACGAGCACAATAGGGCATTTTTCCACAAATGAAAAAATGCGCTAAAAAAATCCTCATTTATAAAAAATTGGGCCTTAATTATTGCTTTACGTGAGAATAGCACTGTCAGTCCAGATAAGTTAGAATACCTCGTTGTTTTTGAACTCAGAATTGGTGCATCCCTTCCCTACATACACATTGTTTTTTTTTTAACTTGAATAGAATAGCATAATTTTTCGCCTACTGAATACCTCGATGTTTTTAGCTCAGAATTGTTGCATTTCTGGCCTACAGAACACATCGTTGTTTTCAGCTCAGAATTGTTGCATTTCTGGCCTACAGAACACATCGTTGTTTTTAAGTTTTCAGCTCAGAATTTTTGCATTTCTGGCCTACAGAACACATCGTTGTTTTCAGCTCAGAATTGTTGCATTTCTGGCCTACAGAACACATCGTCCGATTTTTAACCCAGAACTGTTGCATTTCTGGCTTATAGAACACCTCGTCGAATTTTTTTAACCCAGAACTGTCGCGTTTTTGCCTTCAAAACTTTTTTTCTGATTCATAAGCTAAGAAATGTTTGAGCTCAGCGTTCCTTGCGGTCGAAAGTTGTCGAGGCCTCGAAGGAAAGTCGCTGATCTTCGCTCAAGGAACGTGAAAATTTTTTCACTCCATTCATCATCATAGATAATAAGAAAATTATAAATGTGTAATTGTAAGTGTGAGATACTTAGTGCTCTGGAGACATTGTGAAGATTCCATTTACTCTGTAAAACATTCGTTACAGAAATTCAAATAATGTTTGCTAAAATGAAACTACGTGGTGAAGTTTCGCACAATTTCAGGTTGTCTTCTTGATTTGATTGCATAGATAAATCAAAATAAGATTAGTTACCAGCATTAGAATTGCTGGTAGTTCATTCATTTTACTCCTTGTTCGGAGAAAATTCAATAATTTATTGCTGAATACACAGCACATATATACACAGCATAGCATAGCATAGCATAGCATAGCATAGCATAGCATAGCATAGCATAGCATAGCATAGCATAGCATAGCATAGCATAGCAGAGCATGACATAGCACAGCACTGCATAGCATTGCATAGCATGGCATAGCAGAGCATAGCATTGCATAGAAAAGCATAGGGAAGCATAGGGCAGCACAGCATAGCATAGCATAGTCCAGCATAGCATAACATAGCATAGCATACCGCAGCATAGTATAGCACAGCATAGCATAGCATAGAATAGCATATCATAGCCTAGCACAGCATGGCAAAGTCTCATCGGCGCAGAAGAATGGGCCTGGTGCGGGCCTATAGAAGTGTAATAATTGTTGCAAATTCATAAATACATAAAAAAAGTATGATCGCGAACTGTTGAACAGAAGGAGCTTCGGTGCAAATGTTTTTCATTCATTGTACATTTATTTTATTTTGCTGAGACTAAGCTTAAGATAAATAATCATTAATTTATTGTTAAACTCCTATTTTGGGCTATATTTTATTAAGCTTCATCACACTTTAGTTAAATACGGTTGAAAGAATAGCTCCATAATCATTTCAGAGAATTCAAGAATAAAAATTTAATCAACAAAACTACCAAATTTACGCAGAGGAATTTCAATTGTTTCATACAAATTCCAATCGCTTTCGAGTAAATTTATATGCTTGATTTACACCATCCTGCCGACACGTGCCAGTCACGGTCCAGTCCAATATTCTTTAATGCATTTCTATAGAAGCATTCATACCAGTCGAGCAAGGCACAAGCCATATGCTAGTCACGGTCCAGCAGCGATCACGGCAATAGATATTTTTACCGGGACGTGACTGCAGCGTTGCTCAGTAATTTTTCCCAAGTGTACCTGATTGTTAGCACACTATACCAAATTTTAGCAAACATACCAGATCAGAGATGCTCATTCCTGGTACCATCTCAACATACCAGAGATTTGTGGTATGAAAATATACCAGTTGGCAGGGCAGCGGTACGAAAGGAACTAAAGTGCGGACGACCCGTGGCCGGACTGAACATGTGAATGCACGTGGCAGGGAACGGGTGATGACTGGCACGTTCCTGGCCCGTGCCCGGCAGTATGGGTGTGAACACTTTCTGTCGAGTGTACTGAATGAATAGAAAATGAATTCATGAATCTTCGAACTGATTGTCGATCTGCTCATCGAAACGTTTCACGTGAAATACTTTGACCTTTTTGACATTTTATTTGCTTTTTCCATTTATAGTTATTTTTCACTTTTTAATCTTGTTACAATTATTCTTCCCTTCAATATTTCTGTTAGCTGTTTCTTTTCTATATTTCGTGGAAGTTTGTCGGGTAAAAATTTCAACGACTACATTTATTTCAAATTTCTACTACACATCTACCAATTGTCTGTTGGTTACGTATTTTTCAGTTGCCGCGAAAACGTAAATCATGTGGAAGTGGTGCATATAAATGTTTTTTTTGATGTAAAGTTTTATTTTTGATTGTGAAAAATAACGCTCTTTTTCTTTCAAAGGTTCCTGCGATCCATTATATTGGTTGAGAAATGCTCATATATGGAGTAGTGATGAGGAGTGGTCGTGAAAGTTCAATTACTTGTTTGCTCAATCTGTAATATATTACATCGAGAGCATATTCTAATATTTCTTATGCTTTGGAATATGCTAGTATATTGTTTAAACAATATTTGGCGTTAATTTGAAGAGAGGTTTACAATTTTTTAATTTTTTTGTAATGTTATATCAAATCAATGAATTACCTCAAATTTTATGACCAGGAATTTATATCTATGCAGGGCGTTCACGTCACTATCAAACTCTTAAATTCGAAGATCATGTGTCATAGAAATATGATATTATAAATTTTATAATCAACCTAAATCAATATATTTTATGAAAATGGATGTTTTTCCCAATTACTTACAATAAAATCGTTTTATCAGTCGAAAATTTATAAATTGACCTAAGCAGTGATAGAAGGTCAAAAGTTTAATAGAATAATGATTGTTTCAATTCTGATATTCTACTTAAAATTTTCAACGGTATAAAAATGAATTGCGAGCCCAATTATTTATAATTGAGTCATTATTTATAATTGACTCATTATTTATAATTGAGTCATTATATAATTATATTTATAATTTACAAATTAACCTAAGCAGTGATGGAAGTTCAGTACGTGTTTTTTCACGAACAATGTCTGCCGAATATGTTTTCCGTCGGCCTGATTTATGAACGAGGCTAAAGTTTCGTAGCTCAAAGTTTCATGCAAAGTTCTATCCTTGGGTTTCTTCTTTGGCGACCAGAACTGCTGACTCGAGCCAAACTTTTTCAATCCCGGAAGAAAAATGAAGAATTCTTTCGTTCCATCACACAAGTCGTTCATTAGATCCAATTTCTTTGTATCACGTGTTGTTGTTGTTATAGCCCATCCTGGTAGTGGCGACTATGGAGGGGTGGTGATAGGTCAGTTTTTCCGGGCACTTGATGCCACTGGCAGTTCTACGACCATCAGTGGCTCGCTGAAATAGGCTAGAGAATATTAGGTAGCTCATTTTATTTAATATCGTTTATGTGCATAACTTTTTGTCCATTAAATATCCTCAAGAAAATTTCTTTCATTTAGCCTTCTTTGAGTCTAAATCATGGAGCTCCTTTGGGTTGCTCAATATCTGGCTAAGAAATAACGGACAAAAAATACATAAGACTGTATCCAGAATGGAAATTATTAACAAAAATAATATTACAAATTAACGAATCTTTCTTAATGATAACGAACTCATAATTATATATGATTGATTATAAAATATTGCGATTCATGTTATTTTATAAACTTAAATTTATGTCAACCGCTGTTAGCTCCTACCAGTCATCGGGAAGGCGGCATTTCTTTGTTTTGTTCAGGCATACAGAAATAGAGAATTGACATATGTTCATTTAATTCGTGTGTGATCCATAATTATGGAAAGATCGGGTTCCAAAGGCCGGATCCCAATTGTGAATCAAGTAACGAAACGTACATTATTAAGAATTGGCAACAGGCCATGGGCCTATTTCTTCAGTGACGACACTTCTATTCCAATCTATTCTATTCTATTCTAAGAATTGTTTGTTGTGTTGTTAGAATTAATAGAAACTGTCGTTATTGTGTTGTTAGAATTAATCTGTAATTCCATCTGTTCATGTTCTCGGTTGAATTCTTTTCACCACAATGAGATTCATTTGTGCTTCTCTCACGTCGTATTTTGTTTACCCATTCATTATTCGATGTAACAAAATTTCCCGCTGAATTTAATGCATCGTCTATTACCGACTCCGAAATTATTATCAAAGCGGAAGTCCTGACAAAATTCAGAAAGCCGTCGATGATCAAGTCCCTCGGTGTGCTCTTCTTCTTATTATAATAAATCTTACCTCGATTGTTTACTGTCGAAAAAATCAATTATGCGCTCACTGACGAGGCAAACACCAACTCAAAAATAAACCAAAATACAGTTCGATCTTATCGAGTTTTATATTTGTTAAGTGCAGTGATAGCTTTATAAAATGTTGACGGTCAAGAAAGTTTTCATCTCGAACGTAGTGATGGATAAAGGCATGTCGCTAGCAGGTTTTATTGATGGATTCGGTTCCTTGTTGATAGCGAAGTCAATTATTCATCCGATATTCATTTCATGCTTAGAATAGAAAACATTGAAATGATAATTTTCCTTTCGTTTTCTTCAAAAACTACATTTTAATTCCAAAAATTATTAAGCGTTCTTAAACTATCTTCAGTTCTACTGAGAACAATAAGTGCATGTACTAGAACATAAAATAATACAATTTCTGACATATACTATTTTAGGCATAATATTTTAAACTAAAATCTTGGCTTCATGATTACCATTTGAGACTATCACCACGAGAAACTTGGAAACAGTTATGAAAGCTAAATGTTCAAAGGACCTTCCATTTTCACTAGCGCGTTGGTTGTTCAATCACAATAGGCCCAGAAGCTTCTTATTTATATTATAATTTGCACATTTTTCCAATTCACTTTTCAAAATAAGTATGAGGAATATTTTACCGTCGTGAGTGATATTAATTGATTATGATGTACGGAACCGAAAAAACATAGTTGATTATATTTTGTTAGTAGTGGTACAATTAAGTACGACAATTTCGAAAAAAATGTTTTATTAATTAAATCGTCTGATCGGCATCACGCGGTTATACCTCAATTTCAATTCAAACTTCCTTTTTATAATGATTTTTATTTGATTTTTATTATGATTCCTTGAAAATAGAAAATATCGGTGTTCTGTGTATGGGTTTAGTCATCAATAATAATAAGTTTCAAATGCGGTTATATCATGAACAATCCTTCGACTCGTTAGAAATTAACGTTCAATTATTAACATTAGCATTAATTAACATTAATACGACTATTAATTAATTTCTCCCCTCCTGTAGCACATTGGAGAATATTACAGCACTCGATAAAAACATTACTAAAATAATCTAATTTCGCTAATTTTGATAGATTTTATATTTTCAGGACTGCAAGTTGCCTTTTCCTACAGCGTGAATGCGATCGTTGCGTCGGCAGGGAAAGGTATTATTAACGTACAAAATATTATTCTACATCAATTATGCCAAACTGATGATTTAAAAAATATAACCCAGTACTCACTGCAGTGAGTGACAGAGAGCGCATTTTATCATCGACGAAAATGTGAAGTAACGGACAGACAGACGGACGGACATGACGAACACAATATGGCATTTTTTGCATAAATGAAAAAATGCGCCAAGAACCGTAGAAATTCCCCACATTTGAGTTGCTCGTCGGATAACAAATAATTAGGTACTACAATCTAATTCAAATTTCGCATAGGAAATTGATAAAATGGCACGTCATTCCCGCGACCAGCTATGAATTTGTGGATTGAACATCCGCTATCATCTGCATGCGCGCTAAAATGTAGGAGTTGAAAAATTGAAGTTTATTGAAAATTCCTGTTCATATACTCTCACATATCAATTAGATTTTTGACGAAACAGCTTTTTAATTATTTGTTATTAAATAAATAAAACCAATTAATTAGTTAGCTAATATTTACGTAATTATTGTTTCGTACCTTTGTTATATTCATAGTTAAGGTCACCTACTTGTACCTTCTTTGCACTCCACGTCTGCAGAGGAGCAGCAGATTTATAATAGACCTCTTAATCCCAAGCCATCCCTACGGCATTAAATATAAGTGCCATTAGATATAGGCGCCATTAAATATAAGTACCGTTATAAATAAGCGCCATTATATATACGTACCATTAGATATAAGCACCATTAAATTTTAAGATCATTAAATATTAGGACTATTAGACATTAGCACCATTAAATGCAGTGACCATTATATGTTAGGACCAATAGATATTGAGAACATTACATATTTAGACCATTAGAAACTTAGGCCATTATATATTAAGGCCATTAGAGACTATGACCATTAATAATAGGTCATTGGATATAAAAACTATTACATATTTAGACCATTAGATACTAAACTATTAAATACAAATAAAATTAGTTACTAAGATCATGCGATATCATGACCATGAGATAACAAGGCCACGGTTCAGGTCACGCAGGCGTTGGCCGCTGCCCTGAACTTTCAAAACGCTCTATTTTCTCGTCTATGATTGGTGGATTTTGCTTGAAATGCCGTTAGTGATTAGCTGATGAACTTACGATCGCTTAACTTTTTTGAAAGTATGGCCCCTGAGCAGCGATGCAAGACAGACTTAAACACCTCACGTAATACGGCAGCACTGACGCCACAACAACACAATTAAGGATATATTAGTACTAATTACTAAACATTAATTTATCAAATGATATAGGTAATTGAAAAGCCTTAATTAGCAGTATGAACTATAATATGCAGCTGTTACAATCTGGAGCTTACATCGGGAGGTGACAGCTGGAGGTAATGTCTTAGAGTAATGTCTAAATGTACACTTTAGGTGCGACAGTTTGCATGTCGCTGTATAATTTATGTTTAATTATCTTTCTACAAATTGTGGGAAGCTAGGCTTCAATGATGCTGTTGAAATTTATACTCATAACTTTATCATGTAATTAATAATAATTGCTTGCATTTCCTTGTCTTTTGTAGTCTTGTTGTAGCAGACGAGTTATATTGTTAGGGACTGCATATACACGCTCTAAAATGCTGGCGGAATTAGAAAAGAGACTTGCCTAGCAGAAAAATAAAACGTTTTTTCAAGAATACACCTACACACCTTCTAGTGCAAGAAATTGAGAAGTGTAGTGTCCCACATAAAACAATACGCTCGATACTTCACACTTCATCACATTTTATAATACATTCAATTGTTAGAAATGAGCTAGCTGTCGAAGCAAAAAAATCTGCCTCTATGTGTTTTGCATATGCATAAAACGCTGCTGTTTAAAACACGTAAAAATGTCCTCCATTTCTTACGCTCCCTGAATTAATGTAATTTCTATGTAGTCTACATTATTTGCACTTAGGTTATCTTACATTTTGATTACTTTTATTTATAGTTTGTACGAGTAACACTTAATTTTGAGATATAGATTGTTAGGGCAATGACCTTGTATTACCATTTGATTACTCCCAACTCTGATGAACATCATGAACGGTCTGATAAACATCATGAACGGTCTGATAAACATCATGAACGGTCTGATAAACATCATGAACGGTCTGATAAACATCATGAGCGGTCTGATAAACATCATGAAAGTCTGATAAACAGCATGAACGGTCAGATAAACATCAATGCAACATGCTAAGTCTCTGAGGCCAAGTAATAACCTAGCAGAGCTTGCGTATTATAATTGTACGGCGTCTTGATAAAGAAGGGCCCTTGCTGGGATGTGTTGTTTTAAATATGTTCCAGTACGTGAAACTTTAGATATTAAAATCCTCTCCGTTCTATGATAATTATTAATAAATTCTAGTGCCATCAGTGTGAGGTTCTCCTTACTAGCAGAAATCCATCTCATCTGTTTAAACTTCGCATTTCCTTCGAATTTTTTCCGTTTTTTCTTTTAATTCATAGATTAGAATTTTATTTTAAATATTTGTCGTAAATAAATAGGAAATGAACAGAACAATTGAAATTAGAATAAATTTATTTAACCCTCGTCATATACGTATATAGGCCCTAGACATAATATTAGCAGATTCAGCGTTTAGTTGGTCGTAGGCCTGTCGCCGATTCTTAACTTCGCAGAACATTCGCAGTTTGTTGCGGGTCTCGAAACACGCAACTCACTGCTACAATTCTGCTGTGCTTAACCGCCCGGCCTTCTTGCCGATTCTGACCAGAAACTGGCGCACAGAGCTGGGATCGAACCCGCGCCTCTCTGCGCCAATCTTGGTACTCTGAACTGTGACCACTGGGCCACCCTGCCCATAATGACTTAGTGTCTGGCATATTGTTTTTATGTGAATGGTTTATAAAATATTACATAAACAGATGTGAGAGTGTTTATAAAACATTGCATACACAAATGTCTCTGTGAAAATTTCTCTGAATGTGAAAAATGTCTCTGATGTATTTAGTGAATTCTAGCCCATCAAGAAGACTATTTTATGTCAATTTTAGTGCAATTTACAGCCGCATGAACACATACACATGGTTTCGCTATGTGTCAGTTTGCGCATTGCCAGGCTTTAGGAGAATATCACACGCCCAGTGAATCCGGTTTAAAAATGTACAATTAAAGCAAATCTTTGAATATTTTCGAGGCAAAAATACCACCAGCTTCACGACTATGTATAAGTTGAGAACGCATTTCGCATGTCATATGATTTTAGTATGACTCCTGATGTCGCATAGCCTACGGATTAAACCATATATATATAAATTATTGTCGCATACCATACGATTAATGAGTAAGGGGACTGTCGCAAATTCTCGTATTTTATCAGAAAATAAAGACGTCGACTCACAAACTGAGAGGCGCAAAAGACGGTAATTCTTCAGCACAGAAGAGGGCTACATCCAACCCCACAAATATGCCCTCGCTTCTACGCTGTATTATGGATACCAACTTTCCTCTACTAATTGCCCCCGACGATTCTTAGTGCCCGACGTTTCTTTGGGTCAAGTCCCGCAAATTGAGGTATCATAAAAAATAAATAACAGGCTTCATTTCAGACTACAGAATAATGAAGCATCCGTGAGTGCTTTACATTCCTGAGTCACGGAAATATTTCACACGCGAAGTGCGTGAAAATATAAATTAATGGCCTTCAACGCCATGCACTTTACTGCGGGAAGAATTAAATAAAATTTAGTCTCTGTACTTTGAATCTTGTAAATTGTTTAGCTCATCTTTTGAATTTGATCAGGCACGTAAGACGCGAAGATGAAGAAATGGGCACCGGTAAAAGCTTTTTCATGAGAAAATACATAATGTTAGAGCAGCTTTTGGGAGGAAATCGGTGACGTTACAGATGGTTTCTTGGTAAATATTCTTGACGTTACTGACAGCTTTTAGGTGAAAATTTCTGCTATTAAGGTGAAACTTTGGTACATTATTATTGGTCAATACATTTCGAGTAAACAGTTTCCGGAAGACTGATTTCCGGGATTCTGATGGCTGGCCTCTGTAGTGTAATGCTGGG
Source organism: Hyalella azteca (assembly GCF_000764305.2). NCBI lineage: Eukaryota > Metazoa > Arthropoda > Malacostraca > Amphipoda > Hyalellidae > Hyalella > Hyalella azteca. The sequence goes on from NW_025941789.1 coordinate 16,323, forward strand.
AATCTCTATAATGTATGACAGCTAACCTAAACTTGATTTGATTATATTAATCTTCAGATGTTACGAAGCTGATATTGCTAAACTCGTCTTGTAGCGGGCCAGCCTTGGCGGCGCTTTATAAGCTGTGAGTTTTCTTCAGCCGCCGCGCCTCTCTAGCAAAGACTGAAGAGAAAAAGTGAGCGTAGCTAGTTTTCTCGGGAAGCAGTTGATTGCGAGTAGCTAGCCTTCTTTCGCCTGACTAACAACGCTTTGTAATGTCTGTGAATATCAGTATGTCCGACATTAATTAGCTTTTGTCAACTTGTTTGCATTTAGAATATAGTTCCTTCTCGTGGACGTGGATTTTCTACTATATTAAAATATATCATGTTGCCTTTGAAAATTCACTGGTCTGTTTTAAATAATCCTGTTATGTCAGGGCACGCGGGCAGAGACCAATTTAACGTCGCTTTAGGAGCGCACTTATCTCAACAGTATGACCAGCAAGATGGGATTATATATATTGTCTTAATTTCGGTGATATTTCTTATTAAACATCAAATACGGGAGAACAGAAATTCGCATGTGCGCACTTTTTAAACTGCATTTGTATAGCAGATAATGGCGTTACAAAATTGAATGGACTATTTTTCATCCAGTAACCGCAGCAGACAATAACACTTTCATCAAATTATTAAACCGTTTGTTAAACCAATTTTTTGAAGAGCGTTAGAAGATATTTGGGAGAGTCCTAAAGTTAAACAAACGTTGTAAAATATTTTTCAAAGTTTATCGGCTTTCATGTTTCATTAACATGCAAATATTACTTTACACTTGGTTACCTATTGCGATACACCACAGTGAACATTCCAGAACTTTCAAATTCTCAATGAACATTCAAATTCAAATGAGCATTCTAGAACTTCCATCATTGATACTGCGGTAGCGCTGCAGTGTGGCTTGTCACTGCTAGGTCCTAAACAATTACCATGTCAGTTATGATACTCATAAATCCTTCCTGTATGTACATGAAATTTAGCATCTCATCTTGCCAACCATTACACATCAATAGGGGATCCTTTTGCTAATTTTTTTAGGTTTCTGAAGCCCTCTCCAGGTAAAAATAATAAGCTCTACTGCTGCATGGTAACTGTTACGGTTATTGCTCCTATACGATAAAATTATTGTTTTTAAAAATTATTGTAACTTTTAAGCTGTACTGATGCTTGATAACTGTTACAGTTGTTGCTCTTATAAGATATAACAGTAGTTTTAACAATTATTGTAACAGTTTCTTCGAAAGACGCTACGTTTAGAACGGGTTTGCATTGGTTTTCCACCTGAGTTCTAAGTGAACGAGGATTTTTAATGATTTTGTATAAGGTTCCCTTCATTTAATTTATTAAAAACAGAACATACAAGTTTCAATTATTGATCAAATCTGCGCTCTAAACAAAAAGAAATTAATACACACTAAAGGCATTTGCATAGCTATAACAAATATAATCTATGAAATATAAGAGTACAGACGAACACACGGGCTAGTGAATGATGAACTAGTAAGACTGAACAGGTAATTCTAATACGGTAACTACGACACGTAACACTGAACAGGTAATTCCAACACGGCAACTCTGACCGGTAACACTGAACAGGTAATTTTAGAAATTTCCGTAGCTCTAGAATCGTCCAAGTTGACGATCCTTTTTCTTGGTCTTAGATAGGAAGGGACCTGTAAAGAGTAGAGATTCGAACGTGGGGCTGTGACGACCACTGCATTGTTGCTCCGCCAGGAGTTCATGATTTATTAAGCCATTCCTTGTTAATATCTTATTTTTCGTTGGAGTGATCACTCTTAGTTTTCGTTATGTTCATTTTTTGCATTTAACTGCATGTTCGAACTTCTTTGTTTAGAAGGCTAGACTCCGAACGCGCTTGGGCTTGGCCTCCAACTTATATTAGTCTATTGGCCTGTGGCTTTTGAATTTCGTATAACGATTAAATTATTCAATAAATATTCCTTAACTGAGAGGAAGGACGAAGTTCTTCCTTAATCTTTGCTGTAATTGCGTCGGGGTCTGCCTTTCTCCTACTAATGAATTTCCCTTTATATGGCCACTTAAAATGCCTCTTAGGATTTCAGCTTGAAGCTTAAGATTTTAAGGTGGGTTTAGGTATTGCGATTAATGTTATATTGAGAAATAATTGAGCTTAAGTTACACAATTCTTTATTTACTGTATTTAAAGCGGTAGCATTCTATTTTTTAGAATAACTGCAACTCCTGATGGGCCGGTCCGACTTCTTCTGCCACACGGAAGAATCTCCTCAATCTTTATTCATTTACCTGTTTATTAAGGTGTGTGCTTGATTCAAATTGAAGCATAGTTAGTGTGCCTTTGCGCCTTTGTTGAAACCTTTGTTCGAATATTAATTTCTGTTACATAGCTTGCGTTCTATTGTTTCGTTCATTTCTTTTACAGTTATGTTGGGCTTCGTTTTCGTCCGTTGGGACAGATGATTCTAAAACTCAAGCTGTTGTTTCCTATGAGAATGTCGTCTGTGACCGGCGCAAACTGCTTCGAGCGGCGACGTTTTCGAAATAAAATCGTCCGTGTGAATTGCCTTTTGTATTAAGCCTAACAACCTATGTTTCGTAGTTGGTTAAAAAATGAATTCACAAGAGGTTCAGTGGATTACATATGCTTAATTCACGAATGATACTGAATGCACGATGAATTCATATGCGAAATATTTTCCCGACGACATATGTAATTCTGAAATACAATTTTATTGATTTGTTTTTATAAAATTTTTGAAACAATGAAACTAGAAATCATCCATCTCAGCACGCAGCTTGAGAAATGGGCACTTCTTATCTTTACTATTAAAATCGCAGCTTTAATAACTGTTCATAACCGAGACGAGATCTGAGTGAGAAACAATAGAATGTTCGGTAGAAAATACCAACATTTGCAACGAAATTCCTGAGCACATAAACATAATAAGAGGAAATTCTCCCATAAATTATCAAATAAATGAAAATAATGTTTGAAAATATTATTTCAATCAAAACATAAAATGTAATTTAAGCACACCGAAGATTAACTTGTAATGCCATGTATGTTTAGCTGACAATTAACTTGCCCGATTGCTTATATGTCCGTGTTACAATATACTTATCATAATTATAAATATGTCCACCAAACAATTAACTTTCTTCAATTGCACAACTGTCTATCTGACAATTATCATCCAGTAATTATTTATCTAACTGACACTGTTCATAAAGTGATCGTAATCGCGCTCAAAGAAACGCTATAGATTAGTATTCTTCATTTTTTAGTACTGATAGCTTTATTATTATTGTACACGGAGCTCAGGAGTTCATTTTCTCAGCCTTGGAAAATGTCTGCGAAATTTGCTAAGAACTTTTCAGTAAATCGAGATTTTTTAAATATATTTTTAAATGAAATATTATTCCCCTGAGCATCTGAGGCAGGAACAACTGTTCTTCTCAACACAGCTTTCTTGCGAGTGTCAGTCATGTTTTTTCAACTGAGTATCACCTTCGTTTTTAGTATTTTAGTAGTCCATTAAAAGTCTTGGCTCCTGCTCGATAAAAAAAACATGATTTGCGAGATTCCTCTTATTTCCGTTGGTTGGCCGATGATGAATCGAAACAGATTTAAAAAAAAGATTTTCACCGTCTTTAACTACAACAATGCGTAAAAATCAAGTCCTTATAAATAATGTCTTTTTACAGTACGGAACCTTACGCTCAGCTTGAACGGTTAATATATGAAATTTTGTTTGCTTCTAAAAATATATTCAAAATTTTTATTTAATTTGCTAGCTGATATAAAAACTCATGATTAATTCGATATCGATGGTGTTATTAGAGCGGGCAATTATGTATATATTGGCTCAAGTCGCTCTAATTGAATAATATCGAATATTTAGCAACAGATATATTGAATAAATGATCATTTCTCATTTTAACGTATTACTGGGAAATTATTATTTTGACTTCTCAACTATTTTTGATGAATTTATAAGAAAATTGAAAGACGAGATTATTACCAGTGAAGTTGCTGATACGGGAGGAGCTACTGCAGTCTCAGGGTGCAACGTACGACATGTTTGATTATATTTATTCAAACTTAATCATTCGGGTGCCTATGAAGAAGCGCTTTCATTTAGAGACATTTAATTTAAATTAGCATTTAAATTGCCATGTATCCTATAATTGCAGAGTTTCTCATAATGATAAATTATATCTGAGGTAAATCAATAAATTAAAATCTAAGGATGTATTTCTATCAGAAACCATGGCTTGAGAAGAATTATCTATGAAATTTTACGCGAAATCCCCGTATCACTGAAATTTTATACGAGAAGAATATAGCTGGAACAAATCAATTGTAGTTCAAATTATGTAACTTTATGGCTTAAGCTTTAAACAACCAATAAACTGGAGTTACTAGACCAAGCACTAATTACATTCGTAATCTTCTACTGAATGTTTACTGCATGAAATCTCCTTATAACATTCACTATAGAACCTGGGAAACAAAAATAACAGCACTACTTAGTCACGGATTTAAATCTCATCACATGCATTGTAAAAACAGTGAAGCAAAAGCTCAGGACATTCCGTATTAAAGCCGTTAACTGAATGTCAGCAAGGAGCAGGAGTTGACTACTTTGCCTGTTCAAATCAGACGAGTTGTCGATAAAACTCCACGTTTATCCCGCTCACTTTTCTCACACCAAATTACCGGAAAATGCCGAGTCTGCATTCAAACTCCAGGTAAAGACTTGGAGCGCTAAAATTTTTACCCATACGCAAATCTTTCTGCTGTCTAAATTTGCTTTTGAGCGCCCCACGGTACCATAATCAAAAAACTTTCACGATATTCCAAATAGAATTTAGTGTCGTAGAAATAAAATTTTAACTGTAAATTTTGAACCAACACATTTTTATTCAGGCTTAAATTTTTACGTAAAGAAACCCACGCATATCTAAATTATGTTCCAGCTTAGTTATGAATTTTTTTTACAGGAAAAATCTGCGTATAAGGACGAATGTTGTTTGAATGGAAATTGTATCTTTCTCCCTCATTAACGCCAGCAGACCAAAAGCTTGTGCAGCAGAGAACGACGACTTTTTCTTATTTACGTTAGTTTATGCAAGGCGTTTTATACTGCACTATAATATGTTTTTCATCATTATTTTATTTTTCGTCTTCTCATTTTTCTATTAATAGAGTTTTTGAATCGTATCATCTTACGTAATTGTTATTAATAAACAAATAATAAATGAATAGATTTTTAAAAGAAGTTTTACTCACCATTGAACGAACGGTGTATAGAACCACTACAACACAGGTTTATTAAATTATAATTTTTCGTAATTAAATCGTTGAAAGGAAACCACACCCACGTTGGTAGGGAGATAAAATGGTTTAATTTACTAATAGTTTTTTTTGTGTTATTTTTAATTTTATTGCTGAAAAGAACTGTGTAACTTTGCATGGCATTTTGTATTCAATTAAAAACTGAAATAGAAAGACGGCTAATAATTTAAAGATCGTTGTAACTCATATTCCTAAAATGTGTCGAATAATCCTATTCATTAAAATAAGCTTTTTATACACTTTGATTTCGATCACTCATGAATGGATTATAAATAAAGTGATTTGCGGTCACACCAATCCTATAAATTGACTTCAATATATCAGCCTGCATCAGGTTTCTGCACCATGATATATTCTTTGAAAAACATAAAAAAAAATTCCTCATACGGCGATGTTTTATGCAAAATTTTATCCACATAGATATAATTTTATTCTTCTTAATCAATCAAATTCCAGTTGGAGTGAACAATGAACAACGCATGGTAACAATTACTGTAAATAATGTCATGAGATGGGAATGAAATCGACTAAAAAATTGTTTTATATCGTATTTTAAAAAGTAAAAAAACTCATGTAACCACAGCAATGAATATCAGTTGTTTTTCCTAGTTCAGCATGCAAAAATCAAAACAGGAAGAAATCTGTTTCTCTCAATGCACAAACTAAGTCTGATGAAGTAGAAGAACATATTTGCTGATGACTGCAAGCGTGGCGACCGATATCATCTGCAGCAAGCTCCTGTCGACATTTCCTTGGCAATGGCCAGATTATGACTTGGAATGTAGCGCACTCCCTCCGTGGATTTCTGGGATCTTCAGATACAAATCTGGGAGAGCCTCAATAGAACGGCTCGAGCATGAGTCGCGTTATGTCTTTAGAAGACTTAATTAATCCTCCGCATGTTGCTTAAGGAACTCCTTGAACAGACAGAGCAATTTTGCATGTGACGTTGATGTAAGATTCTAAAACAGCGAAATTAATCCTGCAAACCCTGCTGAAAGGACTCCTTGAACAGCGAGAGCAATTTCGCAATAAGGTTGTATCAAGATTCCAGAACAGCAAGATTAAGCCGACTCATCCCGCTTTGTAATTTTGCAAAGCAAGATACAGTTGGTTTGCATGATGATGTAAATAATGAAGCTCATACAGTTGGTTTGAAGTAAATATTTTTGTTTAACTTAACTCGCGTCCTGCAGGCAAGGCAGTCGCAGCGATCAGATATGGAGAAATTAATGTCGTAAATCCCAGTTTTTCTTTATGAGTTGCAACACGGGAGATTAATGCGAAAAAGACCGCTACGAGGTAGCAATAGAACGGCGAGGTTCATATCTGAAATTTTAATGAAATATATGCAAAAATAAATAAAACGTGCAACTAAAAATGATGGTTTTGCAATGCTTTCTCTAACATAAACCGAATAAATTTTCAGACTTTATATCACTTTAACAGTTTGTTCAATTACAGTACCTCTCATGACCAATCCTTGCTGACGAATAGAATATATTGTGATATATATATTAGCACATGCAACATAAATCATATTAGAGGAAGAGTAACTTAAATTACTCGAACCATACTATATGTGAAGTGAGATTAGTGTAGTAAGTGTCATCGAGTTAATCATGACATAGTGAGATTACTGCAGCAAGTGTACCCGAAATGACTCTAAACCGTTATAATAGAGCAGCAAATGTCACCTAATTGATCATGATACACTATTAGTAAGCGAAGATGTGCTTAGTTAGAGATAGTAAGATAAAATAGTTAGATGTGAGCGAAGATATATTTAGTAAGAAATAGTAAGATAAGATAGTTAGATGTAAGCGAGGGCTATATGAGTATATTGGAGAAACACTAAGGCCTTATTGCATTCTGGTTTCCTAGATTTTATGGGTTGGCATATTTCACTTATATAAAGATTGATATAAGCGGTGAGCTGTTTCATAGTTTTTTTCCCGCTATAATTAACCATGGGTATATTTAATATTTATTGGAAATTTTAATGTTATTTTGATGGCTATTATGAAAATGTTTATGTGAGCAATCTCCGGCACCGTGATCCTGAATTTGCAGCGAGCGTGAGACAACAATATTAGTGCTGCATGTATCACTGCAGTGGCCCGACAGCAATATTAGTGCTGCATGTATCACTGCAGTGGCCCGACAACAATATTAGTGCTGCATGTATCACTGCCTGTCTCTTATACACATCTTCTACATCAATTATGCCAAACTGATGATTTAAAAAATATAACCCAGTACTCACTGCAGTGAGTGACAGAGAGCGCATTTTCTCGTCGTCGAAAACNATTGTATAAATTCAGCTCAATGCCTCACCAGCCATTCAATAAAAGTTCTGTTTTTTTTTAAGCTGGAAATTATTTCTACATTCATGCTTCACTCGTCAATTGCGCTGAACTCTTACCAAAGTAAGTAACAGATTTCCTACTTCAGTTGCACCCCACGCAGCATAAATACAATTCTATGCCATTTATTTCGAGACTACGGCGCTATATACTAACAATATTTAGAGTTCAATCCTTCAGACAAAGAAGCAATCAGGCGCTAAAGAATCTATCGGCAGTTCTGTTCTCGCAGGAAATTCGCAGCGCTTTGCTGCGTAATGCCTTCAAAATAGACGTGTGTGCTGGAACCTTCATGACGGCAGGTACGAATTGTACCTTTTAATTGATAAAGTGAAATATATGCTATATTATTTAATTCATTTTATTTTATTAGTTAATAATATTATTAGTGGCAAATATTTTCTTTTATTTTCATACCTATTAGTAATGTTACAAGATTTTATCGCGCATATCACAAGCACGCGCATATTTATCACGGTATTGGTATTTATCACGTATATATCGTATATTTACGTGTATATCGCGTATATTTAGATATTTATTTAGATATTTATCGTATGTATCGCGCATATTTATCACGGTATTGGTATATTATTTAATTATTTTTATATAATTTTATTAGTTAATAATATTATTAGGGGAAGTTATTTATTTTTACTTTCATTACTATTAGTAATATTATAAGATTTTATTGCAGCGTATATCACTCCGGAACTGTAGGGGCTCGCTTCATATCGAGAAAATTATTATGAAAAATTTTAAAGTGAACAGAGAAATAATCATAAAAAAATCTACGAAGATTAAAACAACTTAAAATAGATGGACATTTGCAACCATTTATTCATATGTAAAATTTAGTTTTATTTTCAACATTTTTCAAGATCCAACTGATAATGTTTCATCAAAACCGAGCAAAAATGCCATCAAACCTTTACAAATATCCTAATAAAATATATTGTTAGAACTTAGCGCAATAATAAACTCGACATTTACAGAACAATTTTAGTTAGTTCAATTTGTCTTTGAATATATCTCGGTCTCGTGATTAGGAACAGAGTAACACAAACAAGAAGTTAAATATTACAAGGAATTAATCATGCCTACAAAAATCACGGATACAGTGAAATCCTTTGTTATTCAGAATAGGCTGAATTTAGAAAAGGTGAATACGCATATAAATACGGTGAAATAATTTAGAAAAGGCGAATACGCATATAAACCAGTATAAATTCGCGTGGCAGCGTTGCTCCATACTCTATTATTATTATTATTATTATTATTATTATTATTATTGTTATTATTAATATTACTATTATTATTATTATTATTATTTACTTATGAAGCACTACTCTCGTTGATACTTTAACGACAGTTTAAGCCACAGGAGGATAGAATGTGCCAGTCATATTAATTACTGTGATTTTTTTTCCGAGCGAGACAAAGTCGCGTGATAATACAAAGTTCTAACATTTTTTTAACTAATATATTAGCATTTTCAGCTATACATAAAATGAGTCGTCAAATAGTAAAAATTTCGATTTCTAAATATATTAACTCAGTCTTACATGTTTCCTACAGAACCTTTAAGACCGCAGCCTATTTTTAAACTGTAACCAAAACTTTAACCAATGAAAAACTATAAATTTAAACTGTTACCAATGGAGGTGATCAGAACTTTTCATTGAAAATTCACTTTGAAAAATGATTGAGACTATGTACCAAAGGCGATGTAATTTTTGCTACTGCTCGGGTCATCCTTTCACAGTTTGGCTCGCTAAAAGGACGTATTTCTGCTCGCTGCTCATACTGCGAGTAAAAAGTGTTTAACAATTTGCGATATATGACACATTCAAATCTACGAGTGTTTACTGTATTACGACAACGTCTATCATCAATGGTATAAAATAAACATAAAAGCAACTGAAATAATTAATAATTTTTTGTGCTCATAGTATATTGAATTCATTATAGCAAGATGAATTGTGGGAACACCAGAGGATTTGTAAAAAGCATCCTTAAAGGGGATATTTATCACAACATAAATATAATGTAGCAAAAGGATGATAAATAGGATTTAATGATACAATGGATGGTTTTTTGGACTGAACATTAATAATTAGGCCAGTAATGACATGTATTATGTTGCCTGCGCGCGTAATGAGCGACACAGAATCTATTTCCAGAGCTGTATACCAAAAAATAATTGAGGAAGAGAATGTAGAACTAGAAATAGAATATCGCTAATCTATTTTGGATCTACTTCGTTTGGTCATCGAAAGCTAACAATTGCAGGTACAAAGTTGTTGGAACATGCGAAACGTCCTTACTTAAATTACTAGCATCAAAAATCCGACATTCTTAAATGTCCACTGCATTCTATGTAGTAACATAAACTTGTATGGCAATCATTCTACTGAAGTTTACTGCCAATTTTGCATTTCGTATCAATTCCTTCCTGAACTATGAAGTCTCAGTCGCGTCAGCACGCTTCAGAACCTGCCTTACTTCAAAAGTGAAAACGCTTAACATGGAGAACAAGCGGTTGATGTTACATGCATAACACTAATATTGAAAATACAACATACAGAACTCATAACATGCAGAACACTAACTTATAATACATAACATTATCAAATACACAACATAAACACATAACATGCAAAGCACACAACATGGAACACACGATATACAGAACACATTCACACAGACGCAATCTAAGATATTGTATGGAGCATGTCCCTGTGTGGAATATGGCCACAAAACATGTGATGTGAGATGACGGTAATGCCTTCAGGAAATGCAATGCATGTTTTGCCCTCCAGTCTCTCTCGGCCACTGATGGAACAGACCACAAACTGGATGTAGTCTGCAGCCACTACGTTGTCTGCCTGGTCTAGGATTGTGGTCTGCAAACAATATAATTGAGTGGAATATAAGTGTCGTCTGCAGGCAATATTATTCACATATATGGCCAATAATTGTGATCTGCAAACAATATTCTTCACATATATGGCTTATAATTGTGATCTGCAGACAATATTCTTCACATATATGGCTTATAATTGTAATCTGCAGACAATATTCTTCACATATATGGCTTATAATTGTGATCTGCAGACAATGATCTGCAGACAATATTCTTCACATATATGGCTTATAATTGTGATCTGCAGACAATATTCTCAACATATATGGCCAATAATTGTGATCAGCAGAAACAGAAAATATTTTCACATTTATGGCCAATAATTGTGATCTGGTGGCAATATTATTGACATAGTTGATCTCTAATTGTAGTCTGCAGAGAATTTGCTGCAAGTCTAGTACAGAATTCTGTTAGTAAGGCAGTTATTTATGGCCGCTACAGTTTGCTTTTAACTTGTGAATTTTATCTTATAAGCTTCAGTGTATGTGAGTTTATTACAGAAGGCGTTATGCTATACCACAACTAATGAGTACCAAAAGACAGTCCAAAATAACTGCAATCCTTTATAACTTAATTACAATGAGCAAGCTAATTAACATTTCACAACATATACAAGTAAAAGAACAGCCCTCATACATAATAAGTTTCAAGTCCAGTCGAGCGGGAATCTACAACAATTAATTTAGATTATATATACTGAGTCTGAGATCAAACGGATACTTCTTCTGTTGAACTTTTAAACCGAAGTACCTCCATAAATTACACTCTACGTGCTTTCCCTTGCGATATATCGGACATTGAAAACTATTGTTTAGTTAATGCCTTTGTGCGGAAGTTTTCAGCTCAAGCTATGAAGGCTCCACTAAAAGACTAACGTTCAGCTGATCAAAGATCACTTTGTACTGACGTCTGCTTTTCGGAAATAACATTGCTTCTGCTGCGCAGCGCTTGGATACCTTTCAATATAACCCTTCTTTCCATTGGTTTATAGTTTTTCGAGTATGCAATAGGCATTTTTAATTAGGATTCGTAAAATAAAAACCAAATTTTAATTTAGAAATACTGTAAATCCAAATTTCAGGTATTAATTGTAAATAATGACTCTAGTTTTTGCCACTCAATCGTATTTTCAGTTCGAATTTACTTTTTTTTAATTAAATTAATTGCAATTCATACATTTGACGAAATTTTTTGGAAGAAAAAATACTCAGCTCCCTTCTGCCGTACAAATGCTAGAGTTCTCAGATGATGTGTAAGAAATGAAGCACTCTTTTCCTGCGCTCAATTGCCCATGCAGTGCAGAGTTTCTTATTAAAAAAGCGAGCGCACGAATTTCATTCTTGTTACAAAGAGAAAAGTGATTTGTATAGAATTCGTCGTAAGGATTTGAAAAAATATTCACATTTTGGATTTTCTATTTTCTTTACTAATATAATAACTAAACGCAGGAATCTTTTTCTTTTTTTTCACCAAAAACAAGCTCTTTCTTCAACCTTAATTAACATTTAGAGAATAATCTAAATTCTGTATTTTTACAATACTATTCTGCTACAATATCTTTAAAATAATCTGCAATTAATAATAAATAAAATAATAATCTATAAATAATACGTGAATATTTACCGTATGGCAGGCGAACCTTGGCTTTGGCCCGCAATGATTCTCGCGGCCAAAAGTTACTGAGCAAATGAAGGCCAAATCCTGGCACGCTAAATTGAGCCCAAGTCCTGCATGTCAGCCGCAAGTTTCAGCTCAGTTATTAATTAATCTAATGCATCGGGCTCGAAATAAACTATTACAAGTCTCCCGTTCACTTTAAAATAGTTTAAATAAACACGAGTACTTGACAAGTTCATGTAGAGGACAATAATTGAACGGTCTTTTGTGGCTTGTAAAGTTTTCTTACTGTTTCCTTTTGTTCTGTTTTGTAAAACACAAAAAAAAATTTATACTTTATTTTGATAATTCATGAAATAAAGTATTATGCGCAGGCAAAATGAGGAAATTTCTCTTATTTCTTTTGTGTCGTTTCCAGAAGTAAATACGGCAATTAATTACGAGGAAAATGTTTTCTAAATTCATAACTTTATGGAATCACGTGTAAGAATATTCCCAATATATGAACAACTCGGAAAATAATTCTCACTGAATTGTGCACTCAACCATTCTTGTTGGCAATGGAGTCTGCTGTCCCAGCTCTCTTTTCAGGAAATTCACTGTAAAGGTTCAAAACCTTATCAATTTAGAAGTTTAGTCCTTGTAACTACGTGAGTAGACGTGTGTATGCAGGTTATTAATTTTCATTGAGTAGATAAGCAATACTTTTTCATTATATTGACTATATTTTTACTACGGAAACTTCATCATAAATGATTTATTCAAGTACTATAGGAAGAGCATCAGGTCGGAAGGTGACCATACCCAATCTCGAAGGAAATGAAAGAACTATGAATGTAAAAACTTCTTATTGACAACTAGAATCCGCATAATAAGCACGATTTGAAAATATCTCTAGCTCACGGCGGAAAAAAAGTATCAGTAACATTATTTGAGATCCACCTGAAAAATCAACAAGACTTACTAAACACCACGATTCTTTGCCTTAATGGCAAGAAATTACTGTATTTATTTTGCGAAAATATACAAATTTCGGATTCAGATTTTCTTTGACAATACTGCGATTCGAGTGGTAAAATTGCATTGCTTATAATGATCTGTTAGCGTCAATTGTACTGCATGATTAGAATGATCGAAGATTTGGGCTTCATCATCGAATGCAAATTTTTACTGGAACTTTGGTGATTTTAGACTTAATTTTCAATGCACAAATACATAAGTAGGAATATATAAGATTTTGTGGAATGCGGACTGAATCGCAGATCAGCATAATATCTTAAAATTTATCGTTATTTCCAGTATATGAAGTATTAATATTATCTACTGATTAAATATAATAAACTGTACTTCTTCATTTTACAACAGTGCAAGAAAATTGATTATACTCTGAAATTTGAAAGTCAGAACTGTTATTGCCCTGTATTGCTTGTCTGCGTAAGCTAATAACGGATATTCTTTAACAATTTCCAACAATTCGTCGTTCATCCTCCGCTCGTACTGAGCAAAGCTCTCTTGACACAAAGTAAAGATCAGCACTCGACTCTTGCCTTCTAAGTTCGAAACGAGCAGCCGTTAAAGTTCATTGGAGAGAATTCGAGGAATCCAAACTTCCGCAATTATGCCACCGACACGAGCAGTCGAAGATAGGAAAAGCGACTTGATTTCTGCCATTTGATTCCATCGCCAATTTCTCTGGACATGAACCAGGTTACGAATACATAGTTTGCTTAAAAACTGTTTCATCTTACTCGATTAATTAGTTCAATCGTAACGACAATCTCGGAAACAAATGGTGCAACTAATAAGATAATTCTCAGTCGTTCGCCCCCAGCATCAAGCACACAAGCCAAACAACATATTCGTACTCAAATGGATGCTGAAGCTATAACGATACACGCATACGTTTCCCCTCCAATGCAATGAAGGGTTGTCAATTGTCCTGAGATTGCTTCGATCTGTGTCTCACCAATTAAATGTCTCCGCGAGTATTCTTAAGTGAATTACTCAATCTATAAAATTATTTTTTACTAGCATCGATCCCTGTCCAGCAGGGGAGCACTTTCAAGTTCCTTCCAACTGAAAATTTACAGACGCGGCAGCTTCTGATTTGGACTACCAGAAGCTGGGGCGACTCTAAATTTTGTTAGGGATATTCCCCCTCCAGCAGCCAGGTTGAGGCGCCGCCTACGCTCCAACGACGCCCATAAAGCCGGAGAAGGCCATCCAAGCGCCCGCGTCGCCCGTCCTCCAGATTGATTCTTGGCGAGATTCTTACATCGGAAAACGAATCGTGCGGCGTCAGCGAGATGCGCCGGGGTTTGGTTTCCTCTTAAAGCGATCTGGGGCCGTAATATCAAAGCCCCTGAAGTACGTGTAGCGGCCTAAATGCATGTAGAGGACTAAGAACGCGTAGCGGAAAAAGTAAACGCAAGCCGCCGAAGTACATGTAGCTGCCTAAGTAAACGTAGCGGACTAAGAACATGTAGCGGCCAAAGTACAAGTTGCGGCCTGAGAATATGTAGCGGCCCAAGTACACGTAGCGGCCTAAGTACACGTAGAGGGAAAATTAAACACATCGGCCTAAGTACACTTATTAACACGAGCAAAAATGTTCCGGTAAGTAAAAGTAAATTATTTAAATAATCTTTGCACATATTCAACAAAATTTTATCGTCTAATGACATATAAAAATTAACTGAGCGATAATACAAGTTAATATGCAGCTATATTTGGTCCATATTGAAATGCATATCCAATATTTGAATTTGAATCTTCGCCACTAAAATTATCTGAAATACAGCTTGGGATGACGTCACGACCAGACAAAATATTACAAATTCGAGGACAGATTCATAGTATCTGTATGGTACCATTGTATCATTGTTGTATGCAACCATTACACAAGTTACACACTTCATCGGTTACAATGATAGTTTAGGTCAGTCATAGCTGCATAGCGTCTGTCATTCATAGCTTCATAGCTAAAGTCAATCATATAGCGTCGTATAGGTTAAGGTAATTGCATCTTCCACTTCTTAGCTTCAGTCAGTAATAGCGGAATAGCTTCAGCGAACATAGCTTCATATAGCTTCAGTCAATCATAGCAACAGTCTGTCACAAATTCAGTAAATCATACCACTATTCCGTTTTAACTCCAGTCAGTCACATATTCAGTCAGAATTAGCTCCAGTCAATGATAGATAGCATAATAGCCGCCGTTATTCAGTTCAAAGAATTCACTACGGAAGTATACCTGTAAAAAGATCTTCGCTGCTCAAAAAATTATTTATTGAAATTAAATCCAAATAAACTATCGCCGCAACTGAAAACAACAATAAGAAATTTGAAAATACAATAACATTCAAATCTAACATTCCCTATTTCTCGCTATATAATATATCGTGCATCCCCATCGCTGCTGTTTTATTCTAATTTTTTAACCGATGCACATGTATGCTCTCTAATTCAGGGACGCTTCCTATATTAATTATGTGTTCAAGAGCCAATTGCAGTGAGATTGCAGGACCCTGGTAATTTGATGAGCACGGTGATGAGATTAACAGTTTCTTTAATAATCTAATTACGATTTATTGGTAGCTAATTATAAATTAGTTCTCACGGTGTGAACTAATCAGAGCTAACTGTTTCCAATTAGGTCATCCTTCGTTCGGAGATCAAAGGGACAAGTTTTTTATGTATGCATATACTGAAACGTATTCAATTTGACAAATAATCTTTATTGTGCTTTATATTATTAAACCTCGAAAATTTGTCAAATAATATCAAAAATTTAATCTCACAGATTTGGGTCAACAAATTGTTCACATTCTTCGCAACCTTGCTGCTGGAGCTGCACTATCAGAAATTGTCATGAACTCGTAACTTGGTTAGCCAATAACGTACTGTCGGATTATAAAACTAAACCCACCGACGGCGGACAAAAAATCGGCCGCTTATGTACTTAGGCCTCTGTTTGTACTTAGGCCGCTACGTGTACCGAGGTCGCTACTTCTACCTTGGTCGCAATGCATACTTAGCCCCTAAATGTACTTATGCCGCTACATATACCTAGGTAGCTACTTCTACCTAAGTCCCTACGTGTATCTAGGTCGCTACAGGTACTTTTAGGCCGCTACGTATACTTAAACGAGTTTTGATAGTGCAGCCCCTGGTTAATCACCTGAATGTTTATTGTTTTCGTTCCTTTACAAGAGACTTCTATGAAAAACACCGTTCCCAAGCAGCTATAAGCTCGTCTTCTGCTTAACTATGACGGCAGCAGTGGACAGCCTCGGGGCCCATGCACTGCTCGAGCATCAACCCGACGCTCGAGATTCGTCGTTTTCCAATTACGAAGGAAAATTTACCGATGCGCACAGAACTCGATGCGCGAGGTCAAAGCCTAATTTTCTTGGTACCACATTTGTTCTTGTGATTAGTTCAAGTTCAGATTTGTAATTCATATACTAGCGGTTAGTTAGTAAAGTGATGATTTGCTAGCAAACGACTTTAGAAAATATAGTTAAACTAATCAACCTTCGAGTACGTTTTTCTCGCGACTATACATCACGTATATTTTACCGTTAAGAACACATTTATTCGGCGCAATCAGGCTAAAAGCAGCCTTAGGCTCTAAGAAGTAAATGTCCTAAGTCTGAACTTGATGGCCGAAAAAATCGTGATGAGAGGCGGCGCTCTAATCGACAGCGCGACGAACGAGACTTGAATGCTTTCTTTAAAATTCAAGTTGACGACTCAAGTTTTTATTTGTGAATCATTTAAGTGAAGTTTGTGAGCAGAGAAATTATTGTTCTCGGGGACTGTTGTGCTTCATCTACGTGAAGTTTGTGAGCAGAGAAATTATTGTTTTCGGGGACTGTTGTGCTTCATCTACGTGAAGTTTGTGAGCAGAGAAATTATTGTTTTCGGGGACTGTTGTGCTTCATCTACGTGAAGTTTGTGAGCAGAGAAATTATTGTTTTCGGGGACTGTTGTGCTTCATCTACGTGAAGTTTGTGAGCAGAGAAATTATTGTTTTCGGGGACTGTTGTGCTTCATCTACGTGAAGTTTGNCATCAAATTGCTCTCCCTTGCGGATTAAAAAGCTCAAAACTTTGTTGTGATTATAAACCAACAACCGAGAGAAGATTTGATTACCTCTTAGAATAATGCGCATCTATATTATTCATAAAATTATCGGATTAACCGCGGAAGTTAACATTAAATGGATGAACTCTTGTACAACAAAGACATAATTCCTGCCATTGAGTGATGACTCCAGCATCAAATTGCTCTCCCTTGAGGATTCAAAAGCTCAAAACTTTGTTGTGATTATAAACCAACAATCATGAGAAGATCTGATTACCTCTTAGATTATCAAATTTGTGCTTTGTTTCGAGCCCTCGTTATTTATCGGCCTAATTATGGGCTACTTAATTAAATCTTTCTGCGTTCTAGACTTTTAGAAAATTAGCTTAATTGAGTGGCTTTAATCCCCACGTGGCGCTGCAAGAATTTCTATAATTTAAAAATTATCAGGCTGGCTTTCGCTGTAAAATCAATTTTTTAAGATAAAAAAACACTGATTTATTCACTCAGAAAAATGAATGAAATTAAGAACAGAAATTAATTTTTTCGTTACAAAAACACTTTCTACATGAATTAAGGAGCAAAGATAATTTAATCGGTTAATTCGCAGAACATTATGCCAGAAATATTTTTGGTCCTTTCGAATGACTGACAAGGAAGGAATGTACCACAACATCCTAATAATGATGAAGAAATGTTAATGAGAGGAAACGTTGAATGAATTCCTGTTTATTTTGCGATTTTAAAAATTTCAGTTAAATCCTGTTGTACTTAAAAAATTGCGATAAAAATTATGCGACGTGTAAGTCTTAATGGTAAGTCTTAATGGAAATTTATGAGCAGTTAGACGGGTTAATGAATTTCAATAGTAAATTATTATTTTAAAATTATTAAAGTAATATTAAAATATTACGGTAAACGTAATATTGAAATATTACGTTTATTAAAATATAATGGATACATTAGAAATTTGCCTAAAGTCTAGAGTTAACATTTATCGACAAAACATCAGCATAGTTCAGGCTGCGTATTATTAGGTAAGACAAGTTATCAACAAAATATACTCATTTCTTAATTTTTTCCTAAAGAAAATCCAACAAGAACATAACAACTGGCATTTATGTGCGCATTGAATCGCAACACAAAGTCGTCACAGTCAGCACAAAGCATTTAACCGAAAAGCTTCTAAAATCAAGCGAATGCGTCTTCTAGCGTCATCGCATAGCATGTAAATGCGAGGATTTTTTATTGGGCGTTCTGATGCCACCAGGATATTGGCTTCTTGAGAGCCTCGGTTGGGTTTCATAAAGTACACAAGCCTCGCTTGTGTGAGGACCAACTATGTATTCATGTGTCTATAAAAGCCCTGACGATCGACCCAGCGAGAAACACCCAAAGGCTGCGGTATTGAAGCATATTATTCAAATTCTGCCTCAGGTCTGGTGTAAGAGGCTGAACCTTCCAATACAAAGCGCTGTTGCTAAGTGCTGCAGTGTTTTATAGGGATATGAGAATAGCGAAGATATTGTCAATATACAAGAGATTTCGAAACAGCGATGTTCTTTATATGCCATTCGATGAGTGCAGTGAAGGAATTTTGTGTTTAAAATACGGATTCTAACTTAGGAGAAGGAAGCATCTCCAAAACGTAAAAAATCGTGGTTTGTATGGAAAAAGACACCGTACCAGTTTGCAAGGACACATTTTAAGATAGAAATAATAATGTAGATTGTATAATATATGAGGTAATATATGATAATTTATTGTTTTTAAATAAATCTGAATATTAAAAACTTTTCGTATTCAATAAATAGTTTTCGCAACTTCATGTACAAAGTTTATTATCTTCCACTACAATCGGTGAAATAAGTGAGACTGTCCTAAAGGTGCATATAGTGCTACATAGCTACATATATAGTACGCCCTTTAGTAGGTATAGGTATATAGTGAAACTGGGTTAGAATGACCCACCCAAGGGTAAGATGTGGACAAAGCCTCACTCATTTTTCTGGCTGTAACATGTGACACTTCGTTTGATCTTGATAGATGTTCTCATCAAAACAGAAAATTCATTGTCGCGATGTTACGGGAACGCTAAACAACGGTCGCCAAGCCTGAAAATTTGTAGACTCCGATGTTGAAACTAACGTTCAAAATCGAGAATAATTAAAAAAAAGAATATTTCATACACTATATATTGTGACTAATGAAGATATAGGAATAGCTCTTTCTAAAATGGCTTCTTATACAATAATAACAAATTAAAAATAAAATAAGATACTAATTATAAAAGTTTTATATATGAAAAATACAATTTGACTCCAGCGAATGGACAAGAATGAGGCACTGCGTGATACATCTTGTACTAACACACCCCAATTGTGAACTTCAACGTAAACTTTGATGTCTAATAAAAAAGATTGATAAGCCGAAAGATAAAGTAAACTCGGTGAGGTAAGGTGAAATTTCTCTTTAGGTTCAATGCGTTCATGCACTAAAACAAATGAATGAGACCTGCTATCCAATTAACTTGTGACACAATTTACGCACGTAGCACTGATACCCCTGTTTTCAGTCAAACTGATCTACAAGATGATCTACACAAGTGCAAAAAATATAACTCAGTACTCACTGCAGTGAGTGACAGAGAGCGCATTTTCTCGTCGACGAAAACGTGAAGTCACGGACGGGCAGACAGGAAACAGAACGGACAGAAAATTTCATTCGTTATTTACTGCTTCACGGTGACAGATGGACGGACGGACATGACGAGCACAATAACGCCTTTTTTCCATAAATGAGTAAATGCGCAAAAAACCGGTGATATTCAGACAAAATCTAACTCATTCTCATGAGTGCAGGGCCTTCCTCCGTCTTTGAACATTCAAATCGCGTTGACTGATTTAAAAAAAAAAAGTTTGGTTGAGGTTTGCTCCGGGCTTCGGCCTTCGATCAAGATTCACATAACATGGAGACTGAATTTGTCTTCGGTGGATCAATTATAGAAGAATTCGTCTTCTTCGATGAATTCTTCGGTGGTAAAATTATCCAAGAATTCATCATTCGAGCCGTAGAGTCGCATAGTCATCAGGGTCACGATTGCAAGATGTTTTTTACAACTTCCTATTTTTCAATTGTGTTCGTCAGTAAAAATTTGTGCTTTTTTCAGCACATTTTCTCATTTATAGAAAAAAAGGCGCTATCTGAAAAGTCTGTCTGTCCGTCTGTCCGTCTGTCTGTCCGTGGCTTCACGTTTTCGTCGACGAGAAAACGCGCTCTCTGTCACTCGCAGTGAGTACTGAGTTATATTTTTTTCAATTGTGTTGGCCGATAAAAATTTGTGATATTTTACAGAAATATTTTAAGCAGAAACTTGCCGATATTAAACTTTATGCATTGGGCATTAACGACGATACTATATAAGCTTTAGGCATTGAGCTTGGCTTTTACGTACTGGAGCAACGCGGCTACAAAACCATTTAAAATATGCAACACAGGAGCATTTTATGCAGAATACTACATTTTCTTGCCTACGCAGGGTTCTTTTAGCCACTATACTCTTGTCTACGCAAGTTTTTTTAGCCCACTATTCTCTTGCCTACGCAGGTTTTTTTTTCAGCCCGCTGAACATTGTCAACGCAGGATTTTTTCACCCCCACAACCCCACCTTATCCTAACGCGGTTTAATGATCCGCGTGAGGGTAATATTAAACATTGACACTGTGTGGATTTCAATGTCATTCTAGGCATTCCTTTTGAGAGCATCCGTTTTATTTTTGTAGGGCATTTCTACTCTCCGGCAGTTTGTTCATAGATTCTGCTTATAATGTCTTATGTTATTTATATGTTGCATTTAGTTGACTACAAGAATTTATTTTAATAATTCAACCGCAAATAGAAAATGCCAAAGTGGCCGCCTAACAGAGAGGTGGTAAGGCAACCACACAAAAATTTAAATACAAATTTCATTCGTTATTTACTGCTTCAAATTTCTAATACGTATTAGTGCTAGAGAGCGGCCATTTACTTGCCTTGCATGTATATGTGACACATGATTATATATTATTTCCAATGCAATCTGCTTTCTACATAAAATTTGTATATTAGGTAAAAAACCATTTAGATGTATAGTTAGTCATTTCGAGAATTTTGTCAGAATTTGCGAGCTGCCAATGCCTGCAGAGACCTGACCTCGGGACGCCATCAGCCCGAGATCGACGGAATTCCTATGAGTCCTACAGGCATTCCACGGCGTCCGGCAGCCATTCCTTATAGCGTCCTGCAATTTAATTTTAGTTCGTTTTCCTTTGTTTCGCATGAATCACATCGATATTTTGCACAAAAAAAAACGGTTCGCTTAAGTGGAACATGACACAGTCACGGTTGCACGGTTTTTACCGGTTGAAATTAATTTTAATTAATTTTCCTTTATTTCGCATAAATCACATCGGTATTTTGCATATAAATATATCGGTTCGCCTACGTGGAAAATGACACAGTCACGGTGTAAACTTTACTTTTTTATTTTGGACTGCGTTGTGAACGTGCCCTATTTAACGACGCCCTTATGTACACATTACTACTGAACATTATCCTGAAGCATTCCTGTT
This sequence comes from Hyalella azteca, assembly GCF_000764305.2. Lineage (NCBI taxonomy): Eukaryota > Metazoa > Arthropoda > Malacostraca > Amphipoda > Hyalellidae > Hyalella > Hyalella azteca. The sequence continues at coordinate 38,327 of NW_025941789.1, forward strand.
ATTCAAATAATCGATAATAATCAATTTACAGCAGAAAACGGCCAGAATTCCCGAAATAAACTAATGTTTTCATCGGAAACCTCTAGATATTCTTATGCATTATTATTAGGAATTCGATAACTCTAACAAATTGTAATTAATTAATTTGATTCAAGAACAATTTTCATGACCAAATGTTAGACATTTTCAAATTCCCGACAGATGACAAAAATTTGTGCCTATGACGGATAGTTTGCATTTATGAGTAAACAACAACCTTGGAACTTCAGCCCATTTATTACAAATTAATTACAGAACAACCATTTCAATTAATTTTATATTCTGTATTTACTTTAAGGATACTAATTACACTCATGGCCATTTGCGGGCCTCGTATTTAATTGTCTGTCATTTGTTGGCCTCACATACAACTCCCGGCCATATGCTGGCCTCACAACTAACTCTTCGCAATTTGTTGGCCTCACATATAACTCTTTGAGGCTATTTACTAGCCTCACAAGCTAATCTTGGCCATTTGCTGGCCTCACATGTAACTCTTTGAGGCCATTTGCAGGCCTCACAAGTAACTCTTGGCCATTTACTTGCCTCAAAAGTAACTCTTGGCCATTTGCTGGCTTCACAAGTAACTCTTGGCCATATGCTGGCCTCACAAGTAACTCTTGGCCATATGCTGGCCTCACAAGTAACTCTTGGCC